>NW_028251652.1:0-56868 GCF_964263255.1 Lissotriton vulgaris | reverse complement strand
TTCTGTGAATCGGGCCCGTTATCTTTGGGCAGTGTATGGTATCAGGCTGGAATTCAAATGTTCATAATAAGTATGAGAGGTTTTGGATTTCTTTTGGAGGAAGGAATATCAAGTGAGAGGTGCTCCTCATATACATATGTTGTTATGGATTAAAGATGTACCCAAATTTGGATCAGATTCGGATGAAACAGTGATGAGTTTCATTGAAGGGTATTCAACATGTGCTGTTCCAAAATCTACTGAAGGAAAAAGTTTAAGACAACAAGTTTTACGTTTTCAATCTCATCGTTGTGGAAAGTACTGTCGTCAAAAATTTAAAAACAAGGAAAAGTACTACACGAAATTTCGTTTTGCGTTTCCACGACCACTGATTTCTAAGGGAAGAGTAAATAATTTGATGTCATCTCTACGACATACTGTGACGAGGAAATCTCCCAAAAATACATACAATTTGAAAAGAAACGAAGAATCTAAGTACATCAACGATTACAACCCAGTGATTTTGTCCATGTGGAATGCTAACATGGATATTCAGTTTGTTGCTGACAACTCTATTGCTGTGGCTCGATATGTGACATCTTACATCACCAAAAAAGAAAAGACAGAACTGAAGGAAATGTGGGAGGACATTTCACATGAAAAGAGTCTAAGCAAGAAATTATACAGTTTCAGTCTGAAGATGTTGTCGCATCGAGAAATTGGAGCATATGAATGTTCTGATCGGTTATCATCAGCAAGTCTCTATGCCAAATCAAGAACAATCATTTGGGGGAGTCTAGGTCTTGCTGCAACACGAAACTGAGTTTTGAAATCTGTACAAGAAATTGAATATTTGGCGGAGAAAGAACCAAACAGTACAGATATTTTGAAGACAAATATGTTGGATACATACTATCCAAATAGAAGTACTCACCTTGAGAACACTTGTTTGTATGAAGTTCTGCAAAACTACAGTTATAAAAGGAACATCACAGAAGATATCAATAATGGAAAATATGCAGTCATTGGCTATGAAGGATGTCTAGTAAAGCAGAAAAAAGGCCATTTGATTAATCATTGAAAATTGAGTTGCGAAGCTCCAGACCAAAGAGAATTTTATTATTTAGCTCTTTTGCAACTCTTTAACCCATGGCGTACAGAAGAGGAAGTACTTGGAGATTTTCTCTGTTATGAAGACTCTTTTAATGCAACTAAGGATACCATAGAATGTCCTACTTTTCTAAATTATCTGCAAATGTTGAACTAAGAAATAGAGCAAGAAACCACAATTGCTGAAGAGATTGCTAGAGACAGTTCTCAAGACAGTCAGAGTTCTACTTCATTGAGTCAGGATCAACTAGGAGGACTTATTATCCAAAATGAAGCTGCCACTGCCATGGATGAGGTGGAAAGAGCTATGGAACAAGCTCAAGAGGATGGAGTTAACTTAGAAGATTTGGTAAAGCAACTAAACGTTGAGCAGAAAAAGATATATGATGAAGTCACAGAACAGATTGAACATGGATTCAGACATGAGAAAAAAGAGTGCTCATGTACATCATTTGAGCCTGTCCGACTGTACGTAAGTGGAGAAGCGGGGACAGGAAAAAGTTTTCTAATTAAAGCCATTGCAAGTTATCTGCAGAAAAGGACTGATTCACCGCTGTCTTGTGTTGTAACTGCTCCAACTGGTCTGGCAGCACATAACATTAAACGGATTACTCTACATCGTTTACTGATGCTGCCAGTTGAGCATGATAATAAATTGCATTACAACAAGTTATCTGGAGATGCGTGTTCTGAAGTTTCAAGAGTCTTGAAGAAAATGAAACTTCTTATCATTGATGAAGTAAGCATGGTCTCAAATCTAATGCTTGCTTTTGTGCATTTGAGAATGCAAGAAATTCTTAGAACAGAGTATGATGTGTTATTTGGAGGAAAACACAATATTGTTTTTGGAGATCTATTTCAGTTGACTCCAGTAAAAGGACAACCAGTGTTTAAAATGCTCACGCATGAAGATACTAGGAAGTCCCTTGGAAGCATTGGAAACGTTAATATATGGTTAAATTTTAAATATGCTGAACTGCTTCAAAATATGCGACAGGCAAAGGATGAAGATTATAAAAATATTGAACAAGATGTAAGGATTGGAAAAGTAAGCGAGCTTGGGAAAGAAGCTTTACATGCTCGAATAATTTCAAATTTGTATCCAAATGAAAACATTCTTCCAGAGAATATTTTTAAAAAAATGACTGAGAAGAAATCTGGGATATGTTTGATGCCAGCTCTGCAAGAATGTTCCATCTTCAACAACAAAATGTTAGAGTTAGAAAATGAAGAGATTGTGAAACTTGGTAGCAATAGATAAAATAGAGCATATGGGTGCAACAATTGTTTTGTCCGAAAATTTGAAAACCAAATTGGATTCATTAGAGAAAAGTATTTCTAAAACAGCTGGTTTTGAAAAGACTCTGAATGTGTGTTTAAATTGTGGTATCATTTTGAGAAGGAATTTAAATGTTGAAAGAAGTCTGGAAAATGGAGCAATGGGTTATGTTGTTGATTTTGTGAATTATAGAAATAGAGATGGAATTGAATTTTTAAATATAAAATTTGATGCCATTGAGCAAGTACAACAAATCAGTCGTTGTTCTGCTAGATTTTTACTTGTAAAAGACTTATATGTTCGCCGAAAACAGTTTCCTGTTTGTTTGGCATATGCAGTAACAATTCATAAATCTCAAGGTTTAAGTGTAGACAATGCTTTAGTGAACATTGGAAGATCTGTGTTTAAAGAGGGTATGGCATATGTGGCATTATCCCGAGTCAGAACTTTATCAGGATTGTACTTGATTGAGTGTGATGAGACAAAAATTTGTGCAGATCTAGATTGTGTTAAAGAATACAATAGGTTAAGAAGAGACTATGCTCCACATTTGCCTCAATATCCTCTGTTTGAAAAACGTGTGGTAGGCCGAAAAAGAAGAAATGAGAGTAATTGCAGTGAGGTAGTAGCAAAAAGACAAAAAGTAGACGAAACTGTAATTGAAAACAGAAAGAAAAAGGATTGTGAAGAAAATGTTGTTGGATTTCAGTTTGAAAATAGTTCTGGTGCCAACTGCTATGCTAATGTAGTGGTTAATGTTTTTTTTCTTCAAACTTTACAAGAACAGATTGTTGAAAATCGGGATCAAAGATTGTGTGGTTTATTGAATTCTGTGTTTGAGAAATGTAGCAGTGATAGAGCAAAAATAGAAAGTGTAACAGAAATTCGAAATATTTTAGATATGTGTTCTGGTCAAGATAAATTTTCATAGAACATTCAGCAGGATTGTCAGGAATTTTTAATGTATATGTTTGGTGTTTTGGAAGATGAAGGTGTAGATGTAGATAATCTTTTCAGTCTTTCTTATCAATGGCAGCATGACTGCGACAATTGTAGTTCATCAAGTACCACTAGAATAGACACTGAAAGATTTATATATTTGACTTTACCTGACTGTAAATCAGTGTGATTTAAAAATCTAATTAAAGCAGCAGATCATAATATGGTTTGTACCCAATGTAACTATCCAATACTATCCACATTATTTATACAAAGTTATGGTCAGTATATCATTTTAGTTTTCCAACGATGTAGACCTGATGGAACTAAATTGACAACTTCTATCAAAAATTTTGTAGCTTCTCAGTTATCAGTTTCAGGAAGAACCTTTACAACTGAAGCTATTATTTATCATGACGGTTCTTCGACAACCTCAGGACATTATACATGCTACTTAAAATGTGAAAAAGGATGGAGTTACTGCAATGATTCTCATTTGACTTATAAACAACGTTTGCCTTATGACTCTACAAATTCTTACCTAGTGTTTTTAAAACCATAGTTTTAGTAAAGGGAAATGGCCTTTGAAGACGGGAATAGATAATAAAAGTTAGTTAGTTAGTTAGTTAATCTAATGTTTTAAATTATTTATCTCATATAGGTACTGCAAGTGGATCTCAAAGTAAAAAATACTGATATATCTGACACAAATTGGCCGTGAGGAAAGTGTAAGGTATGATGCTCTTAGATCTTTTTTCATAGGAAGTCGATGAAATGGAAGTTATAGAGCACAGCAGACTTTTTTTCCACTAAAAGGACCTTCACTATCTTCTATTTGGCCTCACGGAAAAGTAAGTGAATCAAAGATTAGTGTACATATATGAGATGTAAGTTTGAATGTTTTTTTTTAAACACAATCTTTTAGATTGTGTTTTTTTTCCCGCTGTTATATGATGAAGTCTTTGAACTCACTAATTTAAGTGAAATTCAATATATTCTGAGAACAGCAAAAATAAACAATGTAACATATTGTAGAAGTTATTCTATAGTTTGCATTGTGTAATTTATATTGTATTCACATTGTCTCACACTCATTTTCCTTTTTCACCCTTATTTACCTCTCTTTACTCATTTACACTGCCTTTTTCTAACTTTGTTTCATCGCTGTTCCTTTACTGCACTTTATTCACAACTTCTCAATCCAATTTGAACTGTCTGCATTTCCTCTCTTCCTTCCACCACTTTTTATCTTTTACACATTCTCTCAGTACCACTGCTTTAGTTTTCTTCCCCTCTTTCTCTTTCTTTTTCTCCTTTTTTTTCTTTCGCACACATTGTACTGTAGTTCACTCAGTCTTTCTCTTTGTTTTTCTGTATACTTACTTTCTCACTCCTTTTTCATCCACCTTTCTATATTAACCTCATTCCCTTCATCCCTTCACTCTGTGACTCCCCTTCACTCACTCTCAGTCATCTTCTATTCCTCTTTTTTATTAATAGTTCCTCATTCAGACTTCTCTCCTTTTCACTCATTTTCCTTTTACTTTCTTATCTTTCCTGATTTCGTTTTGGTATCTCACATTCTTTTAGTATCTTACTTACCTTCAGTAATTTGTTCTCTTTCTATTTCTTTTTCCTTCTTTTTTCTCTTTCTACATTACTTTATTTCTGTTTTTGTATCCTTCACTATTGCTTTATTTCCTAGTAAACTTTTTTAGATTTTTTACCTCTTGAACTGTTTCTTCTATTTTAATATATATTTTTTACTAATTATAACGTGTTTTTTCTTTTGTCTTTCACAGATACAAGTACGTTTTTTATTAATTATATGGTAAGTGTGTTTACAAAATGTAGTTTGTTATCACCCTTTGCTTTAACCTCACTACTTTTCTCTCACCCTACCTCACCCTTGTTTCCTTACTTTGCTTCCCTCACTTATTCTTATCCTCCATGTTTACTTCCTACCACATTCAACTTCTTTCAGTACCTCTGCTTATCCACACTCCTTCACTTACCTTTTTTACTGGTTCACTTAGTCCCTTTCTGACACTCCTTCCTTTACTCTCTCTCTTCTTTCTCTCTGTCACTCCCCATGTCTTACCCTTATTCACTTATATACACCCTCTTTCACTCCTCTTTACTTACACTCACTGCTATTTTCTTTCCCTCCGTCACTACTGTTTTTTTTCTCTGGTTCCGTCACTATCTGTCATTCCCCATATTTAAGTCTCCTTCCTTTTACTTTCATCACCCATTCACATTTTCCCAGAACCTCTGCTTTAGTCTTCTTCCTCTTTCTTATCTTCTTTTGCTCCCTTATTCATTTTCTTTTTCTCAGTTACTTCCTCTTACACCTTTTCTCTGTCTTACTATCTATTACTCAGTCCCTCTGTGTTCCTCCCTCTAGCTCTCTTTCTCTTAACACCACTCTCTCTGTCCCCATTCCTCATGCTCACTCCTTCATTATTTTTTTTATTTTTTTTAAGTTGTTGTGCTGACGGGACGCGCACCGGTACGCGCACCGGGGCGTTCACCGGTACGCGCACCGGGAGCGCACCAGATTAAAATATGAAAAAAATATATATATACTATTTTTAAACAAAAATATTATCTTAATATACAATATAGGGTTCATTTTTAGAAAAATATACCTTTCTCAGCTAAAGAAATTTGCGAAAAAATAACCTTAGAAATTCACTAAAAAGTACATAGGTATGAAGCCCTATAAAAAGTAAAAAATTAGCAGTTAAAAAACCTATGAAATTCACGGAAAAAAACAAAGATTTCACACCAGTTATAGTTAGGAATTAGCATTAAAAAAAACTATGAAATTCACTGACAAAACCAGAGGTTTCACACCAGTTATAGTTAGGAATTAGCATTTAAAAAACCTAAGAAATTCACTGAAAAAAACATAGGTTTCACACCAGTTATAGTTAGCTGGAAATTTGACTGACATAAAACCAATGAAATTCCACGTTATAGTTAGTTGGACTCACTATAACCTGCGCGTGTAATGCACTGCTGATGACATCACATATTACATCACTCATGACATGGTCAGTAACATCACTCATGACATGGATATATATATATATATATATATATATCCAGAACACCCTCCAGCATTGCAGAAGGTAGGAGCCACACACGGGGACTTTGAAAAGAGGTTCTTTATTAAATGCAGATAAGGCGTGATGCATTTCGGCGTGAGCCTTTCTCGAACGCCTCTGCTCAACTGAGAGTTCGTGCGCCCAGGTGAAATAAATCTCTGCGGCACTCGTGATTGCGCAGTTCGCGCCTCCCCCAACCATGTGATTGTTAGTTGCAGCGTGATGGTACTGATACTGCAACTCCCAGGATGCCTCAAACCTGGGTTGATGTAACGTGGGGAAACCAGGATAGCAGTCCTTGTGTTTTAGCAGGCATACGCAGAACTGGGCGAACTAGAAACAGTTAAAAATGTCAGTAAGAGCCTCTCGAGTCCCCGCAAACGTTTCAACCTGCAGGGCGCAGGTCCGCCAGGTCGTGGGCCGGTAACGAGGTACCAGCGCCGTCCGTGTAGATACAGACTGCCAATGAGCATATATATATTCACTGAAAAAACCATAGGTTTCACACCAGTTATAGTTAGCTGGAAATTTTACTGACATAAAACCAATGAAATATATATATATATATATATATATATATATATATATATATATGCGTCACTTTGTAAATATGACTCAGTAAGGTGCTTTTTTTACAGCACTGGTGCGTCACAAAAAGGGATGTACCGGTGGCGTAAAAGTGACACATGGCCTCATAAATGAGGTCTTCAGTCTTCTACTCATGCTTCATACTAAATATATGACGCATTATTTCACAAGTACTTACAGATACGTCAGTATTTCAGACGTATCTGTAAGCGCAAAAGTGATGCATTGCTGGAGTATGTCACAAAAGTGACACAACTCCAGCAATGCATCCTTTCACATGGGGCAAGTCCCATGTGAAAGGGCCTGCATCAGTCTTGTGCCTGCTGTGAGACAGGCGCAAGATATTGACACAACGGCGTCCTAAAAGTGATGCAGTGAAATCTCATAGATTTCACTGCGTCACCTCTACGACCCTTTCTTGCGTCAATACACCCCTTTTGCATACATTACATCTGACGTAGGTATAATGTGGTGCAGGGGTTTACAAAGTGACGCATTTACCTAGATGCGTCACTTCGTAAATATGACTGAACAAGGTGCATTTTTTACAGCACTGGTGCGTCACAAAAAGTGATATACCAGTGGCGTAAAAGTGATGCATGGCCTCATAAATGAGGCCTTCAGTCTTCTACTCATGCGTCATATTTAATTTATGACGCATTATGTCACAAGTACTTACAGATACGTCAGTATTTCAGACGTATCTGTAAGCGCAAAAGTGATGCATTGCTGGAGTGTGTCACAAAAGTGACACAAATCCAGCAATGCATCCTTTCACATGGGGCAAGTCCCATGTGAAAGGGCCTGCATCAGTCTTACGCCGGCTGTGAGACAGGCGCATGATGTTGACACAACAGCGTCCTAAAAGTGACGCAGTGAAATCTAATAGATTTCACTGCGTCACCTCTACGACCCTTTCTTGCGTCAATACACCCCTTTTGCATACATTACACCTGATGTAGGTATAATGTGGCGCAGGGGTTTACAAAGTGACGCATCTACCTAGATGCGTCACTTTGTAAATATGACTCAACAAGGTGCATTTTTTACAGCACAGGTGCGTCACAAAAAGTGATGCATCGGTGGCGTAAAAGTGACGCATGGCCTCATAAATGAGGCCTTCAGTCTTCTACTCATGCGTTATATTTAATTTATGACGCATTATGTCGCAAGTACTTACAGATATGTCAGTATTTCTGACGTATCTGTAAGCGCAAAAGGGATGCATTGCTGGAGTGTGTCACAAAAGTGACACAACTCCAGCAATGCATCCTTTCACATGGGGCCAGGCCCATGTTAAAGGACCTGCGTCAGTGTTACGCCTGCTGTGAGGCAGGTGTAAAAATGAGGCCTTCAGTCTTCTACTCTTATTTGTTCTTTCACTTTCTCTGTTTCTTCACTGCCTTACTTACCTGGTCTCACACTTACTTGTCTTTATCCAGTCTGTATCTCCACTCTTTCCAAAACATCACTGCTCTTTTCTTACCCTTCCACCCCCCGTTCCTTTACTACATTTTCTTCGAATATCCACATTCCCCATTATTATTATTATAATTACATTTGTTAAGCGCGCAGCTACCCGGAGGTTTCCCGGCGCTAAGGCAAACAGAAAGGTAGACAGGGTGAGAGGAACATAAAAGCAGAAATTAAGTATTAAAAAGCCAGGTCTTAATTCCTTTACGGAATGTCAAGTAGCACGATTCAGAACGCAAAAATTGGGGTAGGGAATTCCATAAGGAAGGTGCTAACAGGGAGAACGAGCGCCCTCCCATTTTGGCTCTGTTAACACGCGGTATCCTAAACTTGTTCTGAGTGGACGACCTAAGTGTGCGGGGGGGAACATATTGCTGCACCAAAGAGGATAGATAGTTCGGGCTTTACTAGTCTTGATCCGGTGCATTAAACAAAGTGCTTTGAATTTGACTCGGCTCTCAATTCGCAACCAATGCAGTTTACGCATATGAGACGCGGCCGAGGCTCTGGCAGGCAGGTTACATATAAGGCGAACTGCCATATTCTGTACCACCTGATACTTCCTGGTTACCTCCTTACATGCACTCAGGAGTAGAATGTTCCCATAGTCCAGGCGTGAGGTGACAAGAGCCTGGACTACAGTCCTTAGGGTGTCAGCAGGTAGCATCCACGTGATTTTCCTCAGCCACCTGATGATGGTGGTACAGGTGGCGGAGACTTTCACAACGTGTTGCTTGAAAGATAGTTGATTATCAAGGAGGACCCCAAGATTACGGGCTGTCACAGTTGGGGTAGGTAGAGGACCCATCTCCGGAGGCCAATGTTGTGGGCCCCAGAGCGAGCTGTCTGAACCAAACAGGAGCAGTTCGGTTTTGTCCCCGTTTAATTTCAATTTGTGCTTGAGCATCCAATCAGATATCTGTTTCAGTCCGGACTGTAGGGAAGAAGAAGGAAGATTTTTATTGGTAGAAAGTGAGTAGATGACTTGAGTGTCATCAGCATAGGAATACATTGTGAGACCAGCCTGTTCTGCCAAAAAAGCAAGAGGTCTCACATACAGATAAAAAAAAAAGAGGGCTAAGGATAGACCCTTGGGGAACACAGTGAGTGGAGGGGAGTATTGAAGAAACAGATGTAGAGGAGAAAACTTGAAAAGTGCGATCAGAAAGAAAATTAGCAATCCAGGCCAGGGCGGAACCACCAACACCCACAGATTTCAAGGTGGACAACAAGATGGAATGGGAGACAGTATCGAATGCGGCACTCAAATCAAGCAAGATGAGTGCCACTTTCTCCCCATTGTCCACCTGTCTTCTGATGGTCTCCGACACACCAAGGAGAGTGGTTTCAGTGGAGAAACCCGCCCTGAACCCGGATTGGGAGCCAAGAAGAAGATTAGAAGTTTCAACATAAGAACTGAGCAAGGAATTGACATGCTTCTCAAGAATCTTAGAGAAACATGAAAGCAAAGAAATAGGGCGAAAATTGGATGGGTTGTTGGGATCAGCATTGGCCTTTTTTAATAATGTGACCACCATCGCGTGCTTCCATTCATTGGGAACAATAGCTTCAGTTAGTGAAGCATTCAAGACCTCCAAAATAATATGGAGTAAGGCTGGATCCAAGGTACTCAGAATTTGAGGGGGCATCGGGTCAAGGGGAGAACCAGATTTTATGTCTTGAAGATACTTTTTTAGAAGCAAAGGGGAGATAGGTTCCCAAGCATGGAGTAGGGGAGCAGCAGGCGTTGAGCTGGCGATAGCAACAGGAGGGGAAGTGAGTAAAACTTGATCAGGGTGAGTGGAATCAGCGGGAGTAGCATTAAAAATATCATAAATCCTATCAATGTTCTCAAGAAAGAAGTTAGCCAGGGCATTACACTGTGCAGTGTCCAGGCAGGGGTCCTTAGGTACAGAGGACGCACCTGAGAGCTCTTTGACTATTTTAAACAGGGCCTTCGGCCTATTTTGAGCCGTAAGTATGGTGCTATTAGCAAAATTGGCTCTGGCAATGTCACAGACAGAATGATAAGCTTTAAGGGCAGCCTTGTATTTTACTTTATGATCTGGGCCGTAATTGGAACGCCATATGCGTTCCAATTTTTTACAGTTGGATTTTTCTCCCCATGTTCACTCTCCTTCTCCTCACTCTCCTTCCCCACACTCACCTTCTTTCAGTCCCCCTACTTCACTTCCTTTCTCCTCTCATCCCTTTCTGTGCTTTCTTACTCATTTTCCTCTCCTTTATCAATGCACTCCACTTCACTTACTCTTTTTCATTTTTTTAAGAACATAGCTCTTTGATGAGAATTGGAGGTAGTTCTGAAAATAACATTTTTTTCTTCTTTTTTCCTTTTTTAGAACAAAAACAAAAACAGGAAACTTGCCAACAGGAGAAAACAAAAATTTAGGGCTGGGAACAGCGGCGAAGGTTCTCCAATGCTCGAACCATGAGCAGAACACTTTGTTCCCCATAGCAAAGTAGTTGATCACAGTCTCTGCATTTAAGAACACCTTTATTAAAAGCTAGCTGAATGTTAGGAATCAGCTGTTGCATTAGCCCCGTCACTGAAGTAGTTGCCCCTCCGGTTGAAGTAGAGGCCCCATCACAGGGAACCTCTCGTGCTAGAGCCCTGACACTCTCCCGAACAAAATTCTGGGGGTGCCTCCTCTCCACATGGCGAATCATTGTGGAGTTTCCAAAAGAATATTTCTTGGTGGGGTCACCCCGTGACAGGACAGTGTGACAAATCCCGCACTCCACTTTTGGAGCATTTACTTTTTTCTGGTCATTAGGAATGGAAAAAACTTCCATATGAAGTGTTCTTTTACTTTCGGCCGAGGAACTTCCTAATCAAGAAATTCATTGGAATCATCTTCACTGCTGGATGGTCTGGCAGCCATGATAATCCAAGATATTATTCCAACAAAGATCCGACAGCAAAAAGGCAGGTCTTGCAGTCACAAAAGTGAAAGAAGAAGTGAAGGAAATGGGTGGGGATTTCATTCTTTGTAAAAAAAAATTTAGCAACCAATGAAAAGAGGTATTTTAAGGTCACATGACTTGACGCGCTTACGCTGTGCGCACCGAAGCGCTTCTGGGGGGCGCTTATGCGGCACGATCGTAGGCGCTTCCGGGGGCGCTTACGCGGCGCGAATGTAGGCGCTTCCGGGGGCGCTTACGCGGCGCACCTAAGTGACGTTTCGATAGCTTCACGGAAATGCAAAATCATTTTCATTTCGTAAATCAAAAACACTGCTTTTATCAGTATGGTACTAAATGTCTTGCGTTATTATTTACTTTTCATACTTTTTATTTTAACGAATGCAGAAATAGCGCTCTCGGTGCGCTCTCGGGAGAGCTTACCGGTGCGGGCACACTGAGCGCCCCAGGAAAAATTATTAAAAAAAATAAAAGTTGAAAAATATTATTTCAAAAATAAATTATTAATAATTAATACTTACACAAAACAGCAAATAAAAAAAATCGTGGGTTACAAACTCAATATAGAAAGGAATTAGCTTTTAAAAAACCTAAGAAATTCAGTGAAAAACCAGCGGTTTCACAATCGTTATAGTTAGGAATTAGCATTTAAAAAACCATTCAAATTCACTAAAAACCACCCTACAAACCCCCATAATTCCTCCCGAGAGTTTATAGTTAACCACTAACTGAGTTTTATTCGTATTTAATTTGTAGCCAGAAACATTGCCGAATTTTTCTGCTTCGACCATAATACCCTCCAATGCTGTTATGACATTTGATGAGTAGATAGCAATATCGTCCGCATAAGCGGTTATTTTCAAGCAGTGGGGTCCGAAGCTAAATGGGATTATCTTGGGCTGAGCCAGGAGTGCAGATAGAAATGGCTCCATAGAGATTGAGAAAAGCAAAGGTGATAACGGGCACCCCTGGCGAGTGCCCCGTGCTATAGAGAAAGCAGAGGATAGTAGACCTGGATAGCTAATTTTAGCCATAGGTTGATCATATAGGGCCCGAATCCAACTAACCATATTGCCCCTAAGACCAATAAAAGACAGAACCGACCACAGATAATCCCACCCCACTCGGTCAAAAGCCTTTTCGGCGTCTAATAAAATCATACCACGTGGGGAGTCTTCAGTTTCGGCAATGTCGAAGGCTGTGATAGCTGTGTTGATGTGAGTTGTTGTGTCTCTGCCAAGTACAAAACCGTGCTGTTGTTCGTTAAAAATCCCCGGGACAATCAGGGCCAGCCTGTTTGCCAACACTTTGGCAAATACTTTCGCATCAGAGTTAATCAAAGAAATTGGCCTATAAGACCCACATTCCTCCGCTGGTTTATCTTTTTTTAAAAGAAGATTATTTTCGTAATATTCCAAGAATTCGGGGCCTTCCCAGTTAACCCGATATGCTGTGTTACAAGAAGAAAAAGAGGAATTATTTCCTCAATGCAAATTTTGTATATTTCCAGCGGGATTGAGTCCTCCCCTGAAGCTTTCCCTGTTGGCAGAGATATAATTGCGTGTCTCAATTCCACCTCAGTAATATCATCCGAAAGAGTTTCCAAGCCTGGAAGATTAAATTTTTCCTTAAAGTTATTTTCTAAGTATTTTAATATATTAGATATAAGGGGTTGATTCTCCGGCGTATAAAGGGTACTATAATAATCTCTAAATTGAGACAAGATCTGCGCGGGTTGATTATACATAATTTGATTTGGGCCTTTGATACATTTAATACAAGTCTGGGCTCTGTCATCTGCCACTTTATACGCCAATAACTTACCGATCTTATCCCCTCCATCATAAAACTGAATTTTGGACTTAAGCATTTTGGCACAGTTTTTTTCCATTAAGGTAGTTTTTAGATTTGATTTTAATGTTCCCAATTTTAGTTCTATTTCTGGAATATTAGTAGATTGTAAAAAAAGTGCCTTAATCAATAAAATTTCATATTCCCTAATATCTGCTATTAATTTGTTATTCTCCTTGCGACGTTCAGAATTCTGGTTAAGAATGTATTGTTGCGCATGACCTCTGATACTGGCCTTACATGTATCCCAAACACAAGTATGAGAAGCAGTATGGAGATTTAATTTAATGAATTCACACAAATGGAGCTTGAGTTGGGAGATATAAACTGTGTCAGTCAATAGATACCGAGGGAACGAGAACAATCTGGAATTATTTTGACCGTCATCATAGCTATAAGTTAGTAGAATAGGGTTATGATCCGAGGACACCCGGGGGCAGATTTCGATAATACTATTCTGAATGATTTGATCCGTTGCCCAAGCCATATCAATCCGCGTGCAGAGTTTATGGGGAGCTGAATAGAACGTATGACCAGGGATAGCAGGGTGAAGGGTGCGCCATACATCTTTAACATTATGTACCCTGCTTAAATCTAAAATAGCAGCCCTGACTTTGTGCATACGTTGGCGAGTCCCCGGTCTAGTGGTGTCCTGTTTGTAATCAATAATGCAATTGAAATCCCCCATCATGATTAGCTCCCCCTCCCAGCCCAAAAATTCCACATTTAATTCATCAAAAACAAAAGCTTCATCTCTATTGGAGCCATAGACTCCACATAGTACATATTTACAATTACCAATGCAGACTTGCGCAATCACCCACCGACCCAATTTATCGGTGCCAGATCTGATTATTTCAATTTTAGACCTTTTATCTTTTAATATGGCAACCCCCCTGAGAGAAACCAATTGAGAAGAGCAAACTATAACATCATAGCCCAGCTGATTAAGTAGTTTTCTATCTTTATACAAAATATGTGTCTCAGATAGGAAAATTAGCTGAGGGTTATAAAGCCTTAGTTCTTCGGATATCAGTCTTCTTTTAATCCTATTATTTAAGCCAGCTACGTTCCATGCTAAACATTTTAAAGTATGCATTTTAGTATATGATCTAAATCAGCTTTGCCAAACTGTATATTATAAAAAAATAAAAATAGACAAAAAAAGCAGCGAAACCATCCATACAATTTAAAGCTTTTATTACAATGTGCTGAGTTTTTAGAAATGTTAACCCCTCCCATACCACCCACCCCTCGGAGAACCTGGGCCCACCCCCCGCCCCCCCTCTCCCTCAGCCCAGAACCAGAGGGAGCCCCTTCCATAACTGCTGCCGTTAAAGGGGGCAGCACAGAACACAGCGCTGGGGCTATCCGACCACCCATTCCCGCTTTTTTGTTTTCCCTTCATCCCCTAACCATTATTTTTTCCCTTTCCTCTTTTGCTTTTCTAGCTTCCTCCTTTTTTTTCCCCCTTATTCCATCCCCCGAATGCTAGTGAACACTCAAAAAAATACACCAAAAAAAAAAAGGGTTATTTATACATAAAGTAGACCCTCATTTTCATCTTCAGCCCAACCATTAGCTCAAGTTTGATAGCATACTCTGCGCCTCTTTCTCATCCGAAAAGTAATAGGTGTGAGCACCTTTAATAACTTTGAGACGGGCAGGCTCTTGCAAAAATGCTTGCCCCCCGATAGCTTTGAAGGGGTCAATAAACTTTTTTAATCTCCATCTCCTGTCCATCGTATGTTTGCTCAAATCTAACCGAACAAATAGAGACATATTCTCATATTTAATAGGAGAATTGGGGCGTGCTTTGAGAGCTACTGCCTCTCTCAGGAGAAAATTCCCAAAATAAATTGTGAAGGGCCTAGGGTATTTACTGTCCCTCTTCTTCTGAAATGGGGGGAGACGATGGGCTCTCTGGACCTGAGAATCCCAGTCCCAGTCAGCTAAATCAGGTAGAGCTTTGCTTAGTAGTGCCACCACATATGCCCTTGCGTCTGACCCCTCCAAACCTTCCGATACACCAAAGAGTCTCAAATTTGATCGGCGTTGGCGGTTTTCCAAGTCTTCAACCTTCAGCTGTAATGCCAGAATCTGGCTCTCATGATTCTTTAGTGAAGTCTCATTGTGGGCTGAACTCTCTTCAATACCAACTACTCTTTGTTGAAGATCTTCTATTTCCTTCGATATCCCACTTAACTTGGAGGTCAATTCAGTCAATGAGTTCTGAAGTTTGGTATTATCCCCCCGTAGTTGCAAAAAATGTTCCTGTGCCTCAGCTCGATGGCTAGTTAAAGTGTGTAAGATAACTTCAAAAGGGGACATCTCAGGAGATTGTTTCTCAGAACCATCTAGTGAAATATTGCAGGAAGAATCAGAGGGCACACATGTTGGTGTATTGAGACCATGGCAGGAAGATTCAAGATTATCAGGGGAGGTTGCCGGTATAGAACTGGTTGTAAGACCAGTAGGGGTGAGAAACGGGACAGAATCTGTAACCAGAGCTGATCCTGGCGCCGATGCAGGATGAGCTAGGGGTAAAGAATGAGTGTCCAGCTGTTTTGCCTGAGATTCATCAGCGGAAAGGGCCGAGCCTGAAAGTCGAAGAGTAATACTCTTCACAAGACCCTTAGCCTGTATCCATTTTCTGAGAGGGCTAATATCCAGATTGGGATTTTTTTTCGTGGTTGAAGCAAGATTAATTAAGGATAACCCTTCTGCTGGTGTTCTTTTTCCTTTCTTCTTCCTGTTCTTTGTTTTTTTTCTGTTTAGCTTTGCCCCTTCGATCCGCCATAAATTTAGCTATCTCTGCAGCCGTTCTGCCCCTTATCTCATGTTCCTCTCCCTCTTCCTATTCAGAGCCCTCTGCGGAGTCTTCGTCACATTTGCCCTCGACCTCGACCTCATCATCCCGGGCCGCAACCGCAGCCGCAGCCCCCTCAGAAGGTAACGGAGTCACGTTTGATGGGCTAATAGTGTTTGTCCCCAAAGCATTTCCTGAAGGATTGGTTGTGTCCAGTACCTGCTCCTTAAGCCCCACACCAGCAGCTACCTCCTTAACACTAGCTGATAGTGTATTCAGCTCCTTAGGAATAGAGTCAGAAGCATCTCCTAGCTCTAAAATACTTTGTTGAGCTAGAATGCTAGATGAATCATTTTTATCTCACGAGGTAGTTACATTAGACCCCTCGTGCTCCTTCGTATTGTCATTTCTTTTTCCCAAGTCCGATGGACCCCCCCTGCTATGATCTGCAAAAGGGTCCGAGTTGGTATTTACTTCCTTGATAGATTTAGTTATTGTGACTTCAGATGTTACTTTAGACGGAAGAACACTATCAGCAATCAACACAGGAGGACGTAGTACCTGTTTATTAGTCCCTTTCATCTAAGATTAATGATATAATTCCCATTAATTATGATACGCTGGTTAAATCAACTAAACAGCTTCTTAAAAAATGGCATAAAATTCCATTAAACATTATAAGCAGAATAAACTTAATTAAAATGAAAATGTTGCCGAAATTTCTTTATCTTTTCCATTCTATCCCTCTGGCACTTAACAATATTTTTTTCAAAAAGTTAGATGGAATTTTTAGTAGCTTTATTTGGGGTTATAAGAAAGCTCGAAAAAGTTTATCTTCATTAAAAGGATCAACTGATATCGGTGGTCTCTGCTTCCCGGACTTCAAACTTTATTTTTGGGCGACTTTTATAGGCCGCCTTCGTTCCCTTCTTAACCCTGAGTTAAAAATGGTATTTTTTCATACTATAATGCTGAATCTGGAAGCAAGAATGTTTCTCCTTAGATTGAATGACCCAAATTTCTACAAAAGAGTCAAATTTCAGACAGCTCGAGATACTGCTAAGATCTGGTTTAGTATGATGCGTTTTTGCAAGACCTCCTTTTTTCATTCAAAATTGAGGCTTTGGGATAACCCAGGACTCCCGGGGATATTTAATGATAGTACGGCTAGAGTTTGGGCAACCTATGGTATTCTAACCTTAGGAGACATGTATGGTGCTTATGGATTTCTAGATTTTGAGACTCTTAAACGTTTGTACCATCTTACGGAGTCTATGAGGTTTAAATATATTCAGGTACATGATTTTCTGATACGTCGGATGAAAATCTTAACTGTCTCAGAATCTGATATCTGGGATTGCCTCTACTCTTCTGAAACTAAATCTGTAATAAGTACTGGCTATAACTGTTTAACCTCTTATATAAAACAAGATTGCTCTAAATTAGCGGAGAAGTGGAGCTCTAAACTCGGATTGATGATCTATTCGGATCAGATTTCTCATTCTCTTTCGAAAATTAACAGTTTGGTTCATTCAGCTAGTCTTCGACTACAACAGTTCAAAACGTCTTGTTTGTTATATCATACCCCGGAAGTGATTCTTAAATGGTCTTCAAACCCATTATATACTGATCGTACTAAATGCCCCAAATGTGATACAGTCGGTGCTAATATAGAACACATGTTATTTTCCTGCCCGCAATTGAAGGATTTTTGGCTCTAATTTAATACAAAAAGGGAGGGGCCTATGCAGCCACCCTCCACGAGCTTTCATAGGCCCCCAGGACCTCACCCCCAGGGCTGTTTTTTGTTTAAAAGGGGAAAGAGAATGAACACCCCCAACTCTCTGAGCCTTCTCTGCCGCATGGACCCCCAGATAGTGTGCTTCAGGTCATTGCCCAACATAATTTTTACCGGCATGCAGTGCTCACAACTACTTTTAGAGAATCTGAGACACTTCCCCCACTCAAAGTAAACTAGAGCCACTGGGTAGTGGTTCTCATGGATATCTGCAACCCTGACCTGGTACAATGTATTTGGGATGACCTGCTCTGAGGACATCAGATGACACCTCACAGTAGTCATACTGGCTTCTGTGTCTCTAAGAGCTACCACCATTTGCCCATTTATCGCAAACCACTCCCTATACTTGAAAGTATTTGGAGGCATCAGAGCTTTGGGCACCATCTATATATTCCCCCACACTGGATAACCTCTGCCCTCTCCATCAAGCATATTTGTACCACCTGCTCTCCAAGCGCTACTCTTTCCAACCTAGGTGTCTGCCCACCTGGGGGACTGTGCCATCATGGGACACTTGGAATCTTCCTTGGAGTGCCCCGCTTGTAGCATTCAGTACACTGGTGTCCAAAATTTCTTGTCTGCTTACCATAGAATCATTTTCTCTTCAGGTCAGACTGGCACTGGTTACTGTTCCCTTGGTAATTATTTTCGGGACTTTTAGGTAACTCCTTATTTAACCCCCTTTCTTCTGGTAGGGCCCCTCACCGCCCTTTTGGTATCGCACCTAGATAGCTTCTTTGATAATCTGGTGCTGACTCAGAGGTCAGCCTCCTTAGAAAGCTCCCTTTGGGTCAGTGAGGTTATTATCCAATAGGTCTTGGCAAAGCCCTGTAAAACATATTTTAAATTTGATTAAACAACCCAATAAAATCATCAACTTTGCTTTACCTCACCCAACTATTCAGTGCCTTACTGGAGTTATCAAGAAAATCCCCCAAGACTGGTTTGACAGTTTCTGGCTCTCCCTAAATCTCATTTGGTACTTTCCGGGGGAATGCTAAAGTTTGGAGGCAAGCATTTCTTTCATGGGGCATATCTCATATGGTCTCCTATCTCTAGGTTGAGTAGGGTTTCCCTCCTCACTGTAGGCATGTGTTTCCAGAGACTCGCACTCCAATACTCCTCTGCGACATTGTGCAACCTTAAGCTTACCTCATAGGCTGAGAATCACTTGTTACTATAATCCACAATCACATAGTTGGGCACCATGTCTTTGGGGATGTGGACTTTTTTGTCTCCATTAGACACAGTGGTATTGCTGCCACCATTACTGCTGGTTTCTGCTTGCTTTGCTTTGAAATCCAGATCCTCAAGGACACTATCATACGCCAGTTGCTCTAGTCTTAGTTTGGCCATCTGTAGCTTGAATCATGTCTCACCTGTCCTGCCCACCAACTCCTCTGGGGACAGTCTATGGGAAGTTACACTCCTTTCTGCCCTGACAATGGTTTTCAATCCTGGGGAGGAGTTGTTATTCTCCAAGTGCTGCAGCTCAGGACCTGCGCCCATGTCCTTCTCCTGCCCCTCCACACCCTCCTCCTTATTCTGGTTCTCTGTTGCCAGCAACTGGCAAGCCCCCACTCTGTCTCTCAGAGTAGTCTGGAGCTCCAGCTTCCTGGTACTCCGTTTAGTTGGTACCCCCTTTCCTTATGAAACTACTTGAGCGTAGTCACAGGGTAGCTCTCCAGATTGATGTACAGAAAATCCATTGTTTCAGGTGGGGTCAAACGCACAGGCAGTCAGTGAGTATAAGAGTGAATTTGGAAAAGGCAAAAACTGCGAATCAAGGAGAATTTAATAAGAGGATGAATATGGTATGAAAGTATTCATGCTGGGATTTTTGTGTTACACAAATCACTGTATGGCTCTGCATGAACACAAGTACTGAACAAATAACTCCACTGCCACAAATGTGAGAAATTGGGTTACTGGGTTGGGGGGGTGATAGGCTACTTTGTTAGAAGCCACAATCATTGTCACGGTGAAACACAAGAAAACTCCAAATTAACCTGTGCTTAACCCTCTGGTAGCTTGGCACAAAAGCAGTTTGGCTTCACTGAGAGGCAATGTATGAAGTATTTTTGCAGCACACAAACAGTAATGAATTGAAAACACAACACATCCCAGAGCAATTCGACAAATCGAGTAAACTTTTATAAATTATTTAACACCAAAATGACTAAAATACAATCAGTAGAACTGAAGATATGCAATTTAATACATTTAGGTCAAGGTAGTGCTTCAACAAATCACAAAGCGTCAACTGTGGTTATCTAGTTGCATTGGACTGAGACAAAGTCACAAGTTCAGTCTGACCACAGTGAAGTAAAGACTGGCTACAGGGACCAAAGCAGTCCTGCTGAGAAATGCACCTTAAATCCAAATTGTGGAGTGTTGTGCAGCCACGCTCCAAGAAGCAATGTGCGGTTAGCCTTGAGTATTCAAATGCAGCAGCTGTAGTACTGATGAGCATTAATATTTATTTGAAGATATTTATTTTATCAAAGTACATTTATGTGGAGCTAGGAATAGTAAATCGTCCCTCAATGTATACACCTATACATACCTATGTATATTTACCTCTCCCATATTGCGGTACTTATTATTTAAGCCTCAATATATATTGTGAAAAAGGCAGGTGTGCCGAAACGCGTCAAGCTGAAGAAAATAAATTAATGCTTAATGGCAAAGCTCATTCCTGTGTCGGAGTCCGATTACTGTGAAAGAAGTCGGGAGTGGTTGAAATATATATAAACACAGGGCGCTGTGCAGATAACTGTTCAATGTAAATACCAACAGTTAGAAAGTTTATACGAGAGAGAAATAAGAAAATGGTGGGAACCCACTCACTGCAACATTATGTTGAGGTAAATAGAGTACCATGTGGCCTCCGGATATACACAATACCGGCATATGAAAATCCGGACCCGGATCTACTAAGTGAGTGGGCAGAGTACACGGCTCATTCCTCTGAAGGAATGTTAAAGATTATTTTCAAATTTGCCTGGATGGATCGAGAGAAGGTCCTAAAAGTTATAGAATCACTGGAAAAGAATATTCTTGAAACGGTTGAACAAACAAAACATGACGAAGAAAAAGGATTAATGAAAAAACGATTGATTGCATATGAAAAAAATATCCAACAAAGAAAACAACTGAAGTTTAAAAGAGACGCTCGCGATTATGAGCAAGGAAGGATTTTAACCTTCACAAGAAAATATGACGCCCCGCGCCGCAACTTGAGAACAAGAACACAGAAGACAGTGGAGGTTAGAGTCACCTCAGAGTCTGAAGTCACTAGCGCGGAACAATCAGAAGAGGAAGGTCCTAATGTAAGACAGGGACAAAGGCAGCAGACTTCTTTTCGCGAGGAATTCGATCTTATCAGACAGTCTCCGATTGATGCCATTGATATTTTTTCTGAAACAGTGATTCGAGAACTTCAAAATTTGGAAAGACAAGAGGAAAACTTAAAAGGCAAAATAAAATGGAACTTATCTTTAAGTCAGAGGAAAGCAATACAGAGTTTGGAACGGGATGATTCCATCATAATAAAGCCATCAGACAAAGGTGGAAACGTCGTTGTACAAACCCGTAACAATTACTGCAAGGAAGCGCTGCGACAGCTACAGGACAAGGATACCTATGTCCTCACCTCAGAGGATGAATACAAAATCAGCATCCAGGAGTATGCAGACTTGATTTATAAGTGGCATGGAAGTGGAATATTATCCAAAGAGGAACTTCTATTTTTACAGAATAAGCAACCGAAAATACCAACATTCTACCACGTGCCGAAGGTACATAAGGATGCTGCTAGACCACCAAGGAGACCGATTGTGTTGTCAATAAGGGGATTGACTGAGAACATGTCGAAATTTATCGACCTTTTCTTAGCGCCCTGGGTTGCACAATTGAGCGCTTATACAAAGGACACCAAAGATTTTCTCAAACAAATACAAGATATAGGTTGGGGAAATGATTTCATCATGATCACGCTTGATATCGGCAACCTGTATACGAGCATAAGGCACAACAATGGAATAGCAGCAATAAGAACTTTCCTTGGACACCGTCCGGCCAGATATTTGGAACATAGTGAAATGTTAATGGAATTTATTTCATTATGTTTGAATAATAACATTTTTATTTTCTCAGGTCAGCAATACCGGCACATAAGGGATACGGCGATGGGCACCTGCTTCGCCCCCTTTTACGCAAACTTGTTCTTGGGCTGGTGGGAGAAGCAGGTGGCTTGGGCCGATGACAAGGGTGAATGGGTAGACAAAGTGGTCTGCTGGCGGAGATATATTGACGATCACGTCATCATTTGGAAGGATCTAAAGCATCGGCAGAAGCATATATCACCGCCCTTAACATTAATGATTCAAACCTATCATTCACCCATGAAATGAGTAAAATTTAAGTGAATTTCCTGGACCTCAAAGTCTTTGCAGAATCCGGAATAATCCAAACAGCTCTATGCAGAAAGACCACGGCTGGTAACTCTGTTCTGCAGGGACTTAGCAGCCATCCAGCGACCTTTGTAAGTAGCATCCCCTATGGGGCACTACTACGAATCAAAAGAAACAGTTCTAGGAAAGAAAATTACACCTAGGCAGCCAGCAGTAGCATTAGGCGTTTTGGATCAAGAGGCTACTCACAGAAAACATTGCAATTGGCCAAAGAGAAAGTAGAAACAATTGACAGACAGACATTATTGAGGGACACACAGACCCAAGTATTAGGAGAAGAGACAGGAAATTTGAGACTAATCACCAACTACTCTTCTGCAGCCAGTAAAGTAAGAGCAATACTGTGCAGTAACTGGAAAATCCTAAAATCTGATAGTATCATAGGAAAATAACTCCCTGATTTTCCTCAAATAACATTCAGGAAATCAAGGTCTTTAAAAGTGCAACTTGTGCAAAGTCATTTTACTAAAGAATCACCAGTCGCAGGATTGCAGAGCCTTCGTGGCTCGTTCCCATGCGGGAAATGCAAAGCATGCAGTTCCAGCAAAAGGGGTTTAACGTTTCAAATTCCTGACAGAAAGTCTCGCACCAAGATCTCAAAATTCATGACCTGCTCCACAACACATGTGGTATACTGTTTAGAATGCCCTTGTGGCTACCAATATATGGGAAGTACAGTTAACACGGTCAAAATGCGTATACTAGAACACCAGAGGGCAATTGCAAATAGAGATGACAACTACCCCGTAGCCCCCACTTTGCTAGTCACCATAACAGCAATAGAAATCTACAGTTTTTCTAACTAGACTGTATCCCAAGTGACATCAGGGGAGGTGACAAGGAGAAAAGATTGCGACGTCTGCAGTCTGGATATATTATCGAACTCCAGACAAAGTCACCAAAAGGTTTGAAAGCAGGAGAAGAGCTTGTAATTCACTTATAGTTTACACATAACCTCGAGCAGCAGCACACATGTTAGGGGAAACAGGAGGACTGATACAAAACAAGAATTCAAACTAGCCAACACTGAATAAAGATTTATGAAATATGATTCAGGGACAGAGATAATGAGTAGGTTTACAAGGAGGACATTGATTGGACACAGAAAGTGTAGACTAAGAGAAGTTTTCTCACTGTGTAAACCAATGCCAGCCCATATAGGGATTAATTAGCAAACTACACTGATCTCCATGTAAATATGTAAACTGTAAATATTGAATCATAGAGAATTAGGTATGAGTTGAAATCATGATCATTTAATTTGAAATCATGGGTGTGTTGGATTTGGAATGGTTAATTAATTTGAATTGGCATAGCTATTATGTTACTTGCACACTCCAATATAGTGACAGAGATTGGACATAGAATGTATCGATGAAGGGAAGTCATCGCGCTATGCGAGCCAATGTTGGCCCATTGAGGGCTTAATAATCGGAGTCACATTTGTTTCTCTGTAAATATGTAGAATTATTTGTAAATATTGGATTCATGTGTAAGTAGAGAACGAAATAGAAAAATGCATTGCCACAATATGATTTGCACATTCCAACATGGCGACTGAGACTGAATTTTAAGTCCTTCGTTCATTTTGATGTTTATTTGTAAATATCAACTTCCTCCTTGCAGACGCCAGCTGACACTGACGAAAGCTATGGCTGAAACGTGTCTGTACTGATCGATTTGCGCAATAAATCCTAACGGGGATTATAACTAACGAGAGTGCTGGTCCTTCTGTTGTTTGACAGTGGAGTGTTTTATAAATATATCTATATATATATCTATATATATATATATATATATCAATTCAAACACGAGTTGCCTCCTGTGGAAGAAGCCACAACAGGTAGTTGATTTTCCTCACATTTTATTCACGTTAGTTACAGGCAAGATGGGCAAAGAATGTCCTCGTAGTTAAAACTTCTCCATGCCAAACGCGTTTCAAATCTTTCCGATTCTTTCTCAATGGCTCATGGGAACAATGCAGCACAGAGCCGGGGAAGTGCAGTCTAATATTCAAAAATGACCTCCCACCTGGGCGTGGTCTATTCGAGGGCCTTATGGTCCTTGTAGTTGCACCATTTCAAACTTCAGTGAGTCCGGCTTAGTGTGCACGTATATGCTTTTTGATTACCTCAGTGGGGTGGGTTACAGTCTTTGTACATACTTGCTGCCTTCTTGCACCTTCGTGACAGGACTACCTCCATTGACGATATCGCTCCTCGGCAATACATCGTGGCACACTGTTGTAGCAGCGGGGCTTCCTCCGCGGCCGAGGCAGGCCGCAAACATCAATTCAAACACGAGTTGCCTCCTGTGGAAGAAGCCACAACAGGTAGTTGATTTTCCTCACATTTTATTCACGTTAGTTACAGGCAAGATGGGCAAAGAATGTCCTCGTAGTTAAAACTTCTCCATGCCAAACGCGTTTCAAATCTTTCCGATTCTTTCTCAATGGCTCATGGGAACAATGCAGCACAGAGCCGGGGAAGTGCAGTCTAATATTCAAAAATGACCTCCCACCTGGGCGTGGTCTATTCGAGGGCCTTATGGTCCTTGTAGTTGCACCATTTCAAACTTCAGTGAGTCCGGCTTAGTGTGCACGTATATGCTTTTTGATTACCTCAGTGGGGTGGGTTACAGTCTTTGTACATACTTGCTGCCTTCTTGCACCTTCGTTACAGGACTACCTCCATTGACGATATCGCTCCTCGGCAATACATCGTGGCACACTGTTGTAGCAGCGGGGCTTCCTCCGCGGCCGAGGCAGGCCGCAAACATCAATTCAAACACGAGTTGCCTCCTGTGGAAGAAGCCACAACAGGTAGTTGATTTTCCTCACATTTTATTCACGTTAGTTACAGGCAAGATGGGCAAAGAATGTCCTCGTAGTTAAAACTTCTCCATGCCAAACGCGTTTCAAATCTTTCCGATTCTTTCTCAATGGCTCATGGGAACAATGCAGCACAGAGCCGGGGAAGTGCAGTCTAATATTCAAAAATGACCTCCCACCTGGGCGTGGTCTATTCGAGGGCCTTATGGTCCTTGTAGTTGCACCATTTCAAACTTCAGTGAGTTCGGCTTAGTGTGCACGTATATGCTTTTTGATTACCTCAGTGGGGTGGGTTACAGTCTTTGTACATACTTGCTGCCTTCTTGCACCTTCGTGACAGGACTACCTCCATTGACGATATCGCTCCTCGGCAATACATTGTGGCACACTGTTGTAGCAGCGGGGCTTCCTCCGCGGCCGAGGCAGGCCGCAAACATCAATTCAAACACGAGTTGCCTCCTGTGGAAGAAGCCACAACAGGTAGTTGATTTTCCTCACATTTTATTCACGTTAGTTACAGGCAAGATGGGCAAAGAATGTCCTCGTAGTTAAAACTTCTCCATGCCAAACGCGTTTCAAATCTTTCCGATTCTTTCTCAATGGCTCATGGGAACAATGCAGCACAGAGCCGGGGAAGTGCAGTCGTATATGCTTTTTGATTACCTCAGTGGGGTGGGTTACAGTCGGCACTGAGTGCATGGGTTAGTAACTAAACTGTCTTAATTTGTGCATCATTATGTCTGTTGTTCTGTAAACTGCTGCATGGGTTAATCATTAGCTATATGAGTAACTATATGGGTTATTGATTGGTTGCCCAAGTATTTGTATTGGAGACTGAGTATGTGTATGGGTGGCTGGGAGGTGTATGACTCTGTGCATAGATGTGTGAGCAGTTGATTCACTAGATGTATGGGTTCAAACGTGCATGTGGAAACAGCTGTATGGGCGGTTGACTGTGTGCATGAGTGTATTGGTGGGTGAATGGATATCTCAGTGCTACATGTCAAAGTAAGTACATATGTAAAACACAGTACATGTGAGAGTTGACATATATAAATAACTGAGCATAAGAGCCAGTGAATGTGAAAGTGGCAGTATGAATCATTGTGAACTTGTATCAGGGATTGTATAAGAGAGTAAATATGTGTTAGAATATGTTTGAATTAGTAAGGTGTGTATAACTGTATAGTTGAGGAAATGGATGAGTGATTGATTCTTTCCATGACTGACTAGATGTGTGAGTAACTCCATGGATGAGTGCCAATCTATGAGTGTCTGTTTTCACTGATTGTATCTAAGGTTATATTAGAGTCAGAAGAGGTTCATCGTATTATCACATGAATGATATTATCAGTGATGTGATCAGTAATGTCAAATGAGATGTCATCAGTGATGTCATCAGTGATGTCATCAGTGATGTCACTGACCATGTCATGAATGATGTAATATGTGACATCATCAGCTGTGGATGGCGGGTGCACGATATATAGTTATTGCAACTAACTATATATGCGAATTTCTATGGTTTTGTGCGAGTAAATTAAGGTTTTGTAAATGCTAATCCCTAACTATATATGGTCTATAACCTATGGTTTTTTCAGTGAATTGTCAAGGTTTTGTAAATGCTAATTCCTAACTATATATGGTCTATAACCTATAGTTTTTTTCAGTGAATTTCAATGGTTTTTTAATAGCAAATATCAAAAGCTGTCAAATGTCAAGCACGTGATAGGTAAAAACATTTTTGTGTTTATGCACACTGATGTGCTTTGAAACGCTGCCCCCCCCCTCTTTTCTCTTAGGAGTACTCTCTCTTTGCAGATAGTGAAGGGTAGTTAACGCAGGCCTTTGCCCCCGTTGTAATCCGTCGTGCCTGCTTCTCTCTCCATTTGATTGATTGTTATCCAAGCATTTACTATTTTAGAATTGGTTCTCTTTGGTTAATTCTCTATTTACAAACAAGCACAGATTCGCAATACTCCGTTTAGTCTTTGCAAATAGTGAAAAATCGTTTTAAAAAACAAAAGGAATCGAGCAAAATCAGTAGGCCACTAATGGGATCTCTTTTTGACCTCGCTAAAATAGAAACATTAAGAACAACCCCTCATGAGAAATACGAAACTAGTGAGATGAACTGAGCTCCACACCATGATGGCTGCAAGACAGCTCGACTCCGCCACCCACCCCACCCAAAATAACGACAAACCCTATGCAAATATTATAAATATATACAACACACCAGCAAAGTAACAGGGTAAAACATTTTATTAAATAACTATTTACATTACTATTTTATACTTTTTGTTGCCCGATCCGGCTAGCTCAATCGATCGAGCATGAGACTCATGCACTCTGATCTCCTTGGCCTCAGTCAAGCATCAATAGTAAGATTTTCATACGTGAGTGTACGTTCATGGTTTTGGTCCCTGAGTTGCTTCGATGTCACTGCCATGCTCAAATGGCATAAGTCCTGGATGTTGGGTGCCATAGTTCAGAGTTCTGAGCAGCGCTTGTAACACTGTCTGAAGCTTATTTGCACCTGCTGCAGCTTCACTATTCTCAAAGTAAGTGAGGGCCGTTTGTGGACCTGACTGCATTGGAAAACAATGTGATGCGGTGCCTCCCTAAACCGCTTGACGGAGGCCCCCGAGGGGCGGTGAGATGGTGCGGACTCGGAGGGGGTGCTTGGCTCCGACCCCCTCCCCAAGTCTTGTTGCCCTGGTGTGGCCTGAGATCGCCCCCGACATAGGCCGCCGGCTCCCGGGGTCAAGCGGAACTTTTTGCCTTTTGGTGACTCTTCCATTCTGGACCTTGTCCCACAATCCGTTCGACCTGAAGACACGTCCTGCGGTGCCCGAGTCCGACCATCACATATACCTGCGCCAGGTGGAGGTTTTTCAGGTACACCCCAGCGCTTTACGCAACCAGCTGAGTTGCGCCCGCTCTTCCGGCTACAGCGTCTCGCCCACCATCCACTTGAATTGCGCCTACTCTTGCAGTGCAGCGATAGGCGGCTGCCACAGGACTCTCAAAATGGCGGCCGGCTCTTTGGATTTAGGCCTGGCCCACTAAAATGGCCCTGGGACACCTTGGAACTCGGATGCTTGACTGCTAGGGCATGGACCCCATTCCCTAAAGCGTCCCCTCAGCCTTGAAGATTCTACAAAAGTCACCGGGGCCCCCGACTCCCGCAGATTTCCAGTGGTGAGCGACTGCCATGATTGCTCGCGGAATGGCCACGACATAGCCACGGGGTGCTCTCATGCTGACGCCAGCTTCAATCTGAAACATCCAGAAACACTGTAGACTACCAATTCGATCAGTTCCGGTGGAGCCCCAACGTGACCCGGTAGAAAAGAACTTGCCCTCCCCTTTTTTGAGTGATGGTTCTTGTTGCCTGTCCCTTCTGTTGTCAATTTACAGAACTTTTTGAACTACTGAAAGGGGTTGTGTTCCGACCGCTGTTTGGTGGAGACATTTTGACTATATTCTGGACCTGCGTTGTCGCGTAATAACAGGTCATGTGACTTGTTTATAAAACTTTTCATTGGTTTGAATATGGTGCCTATACACTTCCTGATTTCCTTCGAATCGAACATTAACAGACGTCACGCAGCAAAAAAAAAAAAAAAAACGCTCACGCGCAGCCGCTGGAAGACAAGTATCAACATATATGAGCCTCCTCAGCCACCCTCAGAAAACATAGGGGGTCAGGATACGTCTCCCGTACCCCCTTATACCCATTTCTCAAATTGTTTTTCCTCCATCTTGTAATTTAATTAAAACGAAACACAAAATGGCGAATTCCCGTTTCGCTACCGGTTCGCGAACCGGGAAGCGCTTCTACCGCAAAAAAATCAATATTTTTTTATTTGCCCCACGGGACCCTTTAATAACCCCAACATCATTCCTAGGGGGTCAAGAGGGGTCTACCTTCCCCCTTTCATTAAATTCGCCCTTCGTTTTTCACCTCTTCTTCTCTCTCGATCCTACCGAGAGACAAGATGGCAGCCGCACCGGACTGTTTAGAATGTTGACAGACACCGGAGAGCCAATCAGCTTCGCTTCGCAAAGCTCCGTTACGCGAAAAGTACGCGATCTGGAGCGCTACCCGGGACGCTGTCACAGATATATACATTTTTTAAAACGTTAATTTCTCAAAATCCACTGGAGCACATATATTGAGACCCAGCAAAGGCACATCGGGCTAACAGTCCCTACAATTTTGCCAAGTTTCGTGTAAATCCATTCAGCCGTTCGAGCTAAAAGTGAGGCCAAACGCCCTATGGAAATTAACATGGGAAAAACGCGTTTTGGGACCCCCCTTTTTTCTCGGCTCCCCTTTAACGAAACCCCCCCAAATTTTCAGGGGCTGCTCAGAAACAAAATGTGCCATTTTCCTGGAAATTTCAGCCGATTCCGTCCACAAACGCCAAAGTTATTAGACATAGAATTTTCAAAAGTCCCATAGAGAAAAAATCCTAACTATATATACCTACTGGCTATCGCCAGTAGGTAATATATATATATATATATATATATATATATATATATATATATATATATATATATATATATATATATATATAGGTAATAGGCGTTCGCCAGTAGGTATATATAGTTAGGATAAATTCCCTATGGGACTTTTGAAAATTCTATGTCTAATAACTTTGGCGTTTGTGGATGGAATCGGCTGAAATTTTCAGGAAAATGGCACATTTTGTTTCTGAGCAGCTCCTGAAAATTTGGTGGGGTTTCGTCAAGGGGGGGCTGAGAAAAAAGGGGGGTCCCAAAACGCGTTTTTTGCATTGAGTTTTCCATAGGGCGGTTGGACTCACTTTTAGCTCGAACGGCTGAATGGATTTGCACGAAACTTGGCAAAATTGTAGGGATTGTTAGCCCGATGTGCCTTTGCTAGGTCTCAATATATGTGCTCCAGTAGTTTTTGAGAAATTAACGTTTAAATCAAGATATATATCTGTAACAGCGCTCTGGGCAGCGATCCGGTCCGCTTACTTTTTGCTTATCGGAACTTTGCGCGCAGAAAGCTGATTGGCTCTCCGGTGTCTGTCAACATTCTAAACAGTCCGGAGCGGCCGCCATCTTGTCTCTCGGTAGGATCGAGAGAGAAGAGGTGAAAAACGAAGGGTGAATTTAATGAAAGGGGGCAAGGTATCCCCCTCTTGACCCCCTAGGAATGTTGTTGGGGTTATTAAAGGGACCCGTGGGGAAAAGAAAAAAAAAATGATTTTTCACGGTAGAAGCGCTTCACGGGCCGCGAACTGGGCCGCAAACTGGTAGCGAAACGGGAATTCGCCATTTTGTGCTTCGTAAATTAAATTACTAGTTATAAGTGGGTACGGGAGACGTATCCTAATCCCCTATGTTTCCTGAGGGTGGGTGAGGAGGCTGATATATGTTGATACATCTCTTCCAGCGGCTGTGCGTGAGCTTTTTTTTTTTTTTTGCTGCGTGACAGTCCGGAGCGGCCGCCATCTTGTCTCTCGGTAGGATCGAGAGAGAAGAAAAGGTGAAAAACTAAGGGGGAATTTAATGAAAGGGGGCAAGGTATCCCCCTCTTGACCCCCTAGGAATGTTGTTGGGGTTATTAAAGGGTCCTGTGGGGAAAATAAAAAAAAAATGATTTTTCACGGTAGAAGCGCTTCACGGGCCGCGAACTGGGCCGCAAACTGGTAGCGAAACGGGAATTCGCCATTTTGTGCTTCGTTAATTAAAGTACTAGGTATAAGGGGGTGCGGGAGACATATCCTAATCCCCTATGTTTCCTGAGGGTGGCTGAGGAGGCTGATATATGTTGATATATCTCTTCCAGCGGCTGCGCCATCTTGCCTTTTTTCGAATGCCACAATTTTGTCTTGCACGGCAGCCATTTTAGATGCCAGGCTGGTCCCAGGCTATCACTTACCCCTGCGGATGTAGTTTATGGCCCCAGCTGTAGAGAATTCAGACATGCCAATCCTCCTGATTCAGGCGTGTGAGTACTGATTTCAGTGCTAGTCTCCCGCCTCCCGATTTCTGCAAGCAAAAACCCGGGGGCATATTACTAACAACTAGCGATAATTTTTGTCTATAACTTGTTTAGAGACAAAAATTATCGCCGCACATCGGCGATTTTTATCGCAGATAAACCTTGCTATTATCGCAGAAAAGTCAGCGATATTCATGTATTATCGACCTAATGCTCTTAGCCATGTTATCCACCTCCCATTGGATAACATGGCTAAGACCTGCTCAGGGCAGGTGTTAGCTTTTGGAGATATGCGCGCTTAGTGCGAATATCTCCAAAAGTTGGTAATAGAAGGTAGCGATGTTAGGGACTGTTTCCAGTCGCTAACATCTTGGCACGCCACTTTGCATGTCATTAGTGATAAGTATCACTGACATGCAAAGCCGGGCCCAAGATGGTCGCTATCTCCTTTTAGGTGTCACTAACTGGTGTTAGCGACAGCTTGATAATAGGGAAATAATTTTATCTCCGCTTTCATGGTTTTTAAAGCCAAAAAAGCGGAGATAAACCCCCTTGCTAATATGCCCCACGATTCCTTGGGGGTTTCAGCTGATAGGGCTTGGTATTGTGTTACATGGTAATTTTTCCATGAAACGTCAGAGGGTCGATGTAGGGGTTCTAGAAGAGGTGATAAACCATTTAAGCCTCATGAACAAGCGCATGGTCTTTTAAAGATTTCTGAAGTACTCGGGGCGGCGGTGTGTGTGTGCCCTCTTTCAGGAGCGGGCGGGGGGGGCACTGCCAGCAACTTGCCAGGTCAGGTAGTGTTCAACACGTGCATCACCCTTTCTCTGCTTGCTATTGCGCTCCATGCTTCGGAAAGGTAAGAAAAAGAACGTGCATTTGAGTTTGAAATGTCCGATCCTGCAGCAGCACACTTCCAAAGCCCACACATGACAATAACCCGATTCAAGGCCCCATTCACCCGTTTTTCAAAAAATAGATAACACTCCAACAAAGTAAGGTTATAAAACTTTATTAACTTTTAACGATAATGAACAGAACAAAAACTAAAAACATTTAAACATTTATTAACACAAAAAGCAACAATGGTTAGAAGCTGTCTTTTGTGCGAATAGTCCCAAGGCAGCACAACGTGCAGAGTTCTGGACGGCACCCAGGTGATGTCGCCTGGGTGCCGCACTGGTTTAGGGATCCTACAATGCTGCTCCGAAAATTGGCGTGGGGCGTCCCGGGTGGGGCGGGGGGAGGCCTCGTCAGTAGCGGTCTGTTGTGCGAATAGTCCCAAGGCAGCACAACGTGCAGAGTTCTGGACGGCACCCAGGTGATGTCGCCTGGGTGCCGCACTGGTTTAGGGATCCTACAATGCAGCACAGAAAAACAGCGTGGGGCGTCCCGGGTGGTGCGGGGGGAGGCCTCGTCAGTAGCGGTCTGTGTCCAGTGTCACATGGCTGACACAACATGTACGACAGGCACCCAGGTGATGTCCAGTAAACTGCCGCACTGGTTTTGGTATCCTACAATGCTGCTCCGAAAATTGGCGTGCGGCGGCCCGGGGGGGGGGGGAGGCGGCGTGAACGGGCCTCCCCAGGTGGCGGCCATTCAGCTGTTTACCGCCCGCTCTTGCGACTACAGCGTCTCGCTCACCATGTAGTTGAGTTGTTCCCACTCTTGCGGTGCAGCGATAGGCGGCTGCCACATGACTCTTAAAATGGCGGACGGCTCTTCGGTTTTGGGCCTGGTCCACTGAAATGGCCCTGGGACACCTTGGAAGTCGGATGCTTGCCTGCTAGGGCTTGGGCTCCATTCTCGAAAAGCGTCCCCTCAGCCGTGAAGATTGTATAAAAGTCTTGGGGGCTCCCGACTCCCGCAGGCTTTCGGTGGGGAGCGGCTGCCATGATTGCTCGCGGAATGACCACGACGGAGCCACGAGATGGTGGTGCTCTCATGCTGACGCCAGCTTCAGTCTGAATGATCCAGAAACAAGGTGGGGCTTTCATCGTTTGGGAAAAAAAAATGTTCTAAACCAATGAAAAGTGTTATTTTTAGGTCATATGACCAAGCCTTCCATCTTTAGGAAACCAAAAGTAAAATGAACCAATGAAAAGTTTTATAAACAAGTCACATGACCTGTTATGCGACATAGGGCTACAAAAAGCGTAGAAAATCCGTTGGCACGTGAGGCGGCGTCAGTAGCGGACCGATGTGCGAATAGGCCGAAGGCAGCACAACGCGCCGAGATCCGGATGGCACCGAGGTGGTGTCCAGCAAATTGCCGCACTGGTGTGGCCATCCTACAATGCTGCGCCGAAAGACGGCGTGTCCAGCTGAATTGCGGTCACTGTTGCGGTACAGTGACTCGAACGCGCCGAGATCCGGATGGCGCCGAGGTGGTGTGCAGCAAATTGCCGTACTGGTGTGGCCATCCTACAATGCTGCGCCGAAAGACGGCGTGTTCAGCTGAGTTCCGGTCACTCTTCCGGCACAGTGACTCGAACGCGCTGAGATCCGGATGGCACCGAGGTGGTGTCCAGCAAGTGGCTGCACTGGTGTGGCCATCCTACAATGCTGCGCCGGAAGTCGGCGTGGGGTGCCCCGTTGGCTTATGAGGTGATGTCAGTAGTGGACTGATGTGTGAATAGGTCGGAACCAGCACAAGGCGCCAAGATCCGAATGGCAAGTCCTGGATGTTGAGTGCCTCAGTTGAGATTTCTGAGCAGTGCTTGTAGAACTGTCTGAAGCTTATTTGCACCTGCTGCAGCTTCACTAGGTCCGGCGGAACTTGTTGCCTTTTCCTTTCTGCTTCTTTTCCTACAATGCGTTTCTTCTGAAGACACGACCAGGTCCCTGAATGTGTGCAGGGGGACGCTATTGAATGAATGAACGCGCCGAGATCTGGATGGCACCGAGGTGGTGTCCATCAAATTGCCGCACTGGTGTGTCCATCCTACAATGCTGCGCCGAAAGTCGGCGTGGGGTGCCCCGTTGGTTTATGAGGTGATGTCAGTAGCGGACCGATGTGTGAATAGGTCGGAACCAGCACAAGGCGCCCTGCACTGTTGAGCCTTTTTCAATGTCTGTTTTTTGTTCTTTCCCTTCCATCAAAAACAAAACAAAAATACAAGGCGCCAAGATCCGAATGGCAAGTCCTGGATGTTGAGTGCCTCAGTTGAGAGTTCTGAGCAGTGCTTGTAAGACTGTCTGAAGCTTATTTGCACCTGCTGCAGCTTCACTAGGTCCGGCGGAACTTTTTTCCTTTTCCTTTCTGCTTCTTTTCCTACAATGCGTTTCATCTGAAGACACGACCAGGTCCCTGAATGTGTGCAGGGGGACGCTATTGATTGAATGAAAATGGCGGCTTGACACAAAGCTGACTCAAGCGTTACTGTTGGTGCTATACAGACAAAAATTGGTTTTCAGTTTGTACATTCTTCAGGTTTTTTTTTTCCATCCAAGTCTGATTGAGAGTTTGTAGAAAAATGGCTTCAGATTTTCCACATACTACTCTTCAACATTCTTCCTAAATGTAACAATGTGAAACTCACTAGGAGAACGGCTGTTTCTGTTTCCTTTCAAAATGCTGCCATTAATATTTTCTGAATGGAAGACACCATCTTGTAACATAAAGGGCCGAAAGGGGTTCTGGTCTGGCCGATGGTTGGTGGAGACATTTTGACTATATCTTGGACCTGCCCGGCCTCGCCCAAAATGGCGCCGGTATAAATGGGACTCGTAACTCTTTGCCCGCAAATGTATATCTAGAAAATGTTATTGTAAGTGGCCCTGTCGTATTTTAATTACAAAATGTACGTCCACCGATACCGCAACTGTTAGACACCTTTGTTCTTGTCACCTAATGGCCCGCTCGTTACGTTCTTCTACAGTGTAAATGTCTCCTCATCATATACGATTTGAGTTTGCTCCGTGGCCGGCCCACGTGGTTATAGGCCCGTATTTGTATACTGACATTTTCACAATAAAGGTTTTTAAAACAAAACACGGTAGTAGTATTTTCATTTGTAAAGTTTTTACTTTTAGTGACTGTTTTCGAATCAGTAAAAGGCAAGTGAAATAAAGCAGTCCAATTACATGACGGATAAAAGGTATAATATGTAAGAACGCAGTAAAGATAAATGGTCAAGGGCAGTTGTGTTTTTCATGTCTGCAACATAAAGTGATCGATAAGAATCTGATAATCAGGCGCATCGGCGACTAAGACAGCAGGCCGAATCTCTTTTACTCAACGGCTCCGTCATGGAAGGAAGAAACGCCCTTTTTCTCGAAAAAGGAATATATTTTACTTGCCAGACAGTTGTAAATTTTCCGGGAAAGTACATTAGCCTGGAATATTATAACATATGTTTGAAAAAAAAATATTGTTCGAAAATAATAAAAAGCGTAATTTTTAGGTCATATGACCAAGCTTTTCATCATTAAATTAACAAAAGTAAAATGAACCAATGAAAAGTTTTATTAACAAGTCACATGACCTGTTATGCTTACGTTACGCGCTGCGCGCCGCGCCTCGGATCACTTCCGGGTGCGCTAACGCGGCGTGTCATAAAACGCATTACGCGACAACGTAGGTCAAGAATATAGTCTAAATGTCTCCACCAACCAGCGTTCAGAACACAACCCCTTTCAGCAGTCCAAAAAGTTCTGTTAAATGACAACAGAGGGGACAGGCAACAAGAACCATCAGTCAAAGAGGGGAGGGCAAGTTCTTCTCTTCCGGGTCATGTTGGGGCTCTACCGGAACTGATCGAATTGGTAGTCTACAGTGTTTCTGGATGTTTCAGACTAAAGCTGGCGTCAGCATGAGACCACTACCATCTCGTAGCTCCGTCGTGGCCATTCCACGAGCAATCATGGCAGCCGCTCCCCACCAGAAGCCTGCGGGAGTCGGAGGCCCCCATGACTTTTGTAGAATCTTCACGGCTGAGGGGACGCTTTTCGAGAATGGGATCCAAGCCCTAGCAGACAAGCGTCCGAGTTCCAAGGTGTCCCAGGGCCATTTTAGTGGACCAGGCCCAAAACCGAAGAGCCGGCCGCCATTTTGAGAGTCCTGTGGCAGCCGCCTATCGCTGCACCGCTAGAGCGGGCGCATCTCAACTACATGGTGAGCGAGACGCTGTAGTCGCAAGAGCGGGCGGAAAACAGCTGAATGGCGGAAGAGGCACAGTGTAGCAAAAGCGGGCGGAATGGCAACTAAAACGATAAAGGGGCGCCTCACTACAGCTTGTCTTCAGGTCAAACGGATTGTGGGACAAGGTCCAGAATTGAAGAGTCATCAAAAGGCAAAAAGTACCGCCGGACCCCGGGAGCCGGCCGCCTATGTCGGGGGCGATCTCAGGCTACACCAGTGCTATAAGACTTGGGGAGGGTGTCGGAGCCAAGCGTCTTCTCCGAGTCCATGGCCATCACAGCGCCCCTCAGGGGCCTCCGTCAAGCTGTTTAGGAAGGTAACATATCATATTGTTTTCTAATGCAGTCAGGTCCACAAACGACACTCACTTACTTTGAGAATAGTGAAGCTGCAGTAGGAGGAAATAAGCTTCAGACAGTGTTACAAGCGCTGCTCAGAACTCTTAACTATGGCACCCAACATCCAGAACTTATGCTATTTGAGAATGGTAGTGACATCGAAGCATCTCGGGGACCAAAACCATTAACGTACTTTCACGTATGAAAATCTTACTTGGGGAGGGGGCAGGAGCGAAGCGCCCCCTCCCAGTCAGCGCCACCACACCGTATGTTGAAAATCTGAAGCCATCGTTCTACAAAGTCAACCAAACTTGGATTGAAAAATCTAGAAAAATGTACAAACTGAAAACCAGTTTTGGTCTGCATAGCATCAGTAACAACGCTTGAGTCAGCTTTGTGTCAAGCCGCCATTTTGATTCAACAAAGCACAGGCATTGAAAAAGGCTGAAATTCAGAACTCTAAACTATGGCACCCAACATCCAGGAGCTTGCTATCCGGATCTTGGAGCCTTGTGCTGTTTTCGATCTATTCACACATCGGTCCACTACTGACATCATCTTATAAACCAACGTTATGTAAATAGTTTTTTAATAAAATGTTTTACCCTATTTCTTTGCTGGTGTGTTGTCTATATTTTTAATATTTGCATAGGGTTTGTCATTATTTTGTGCGGGATGGGTGATGGAGCCGAGCTGTCTTGCAGCCCTCATGGTGTGGAGCTCAGTTCATCTCACTATTTTCGTATTTCTCAAGAAGGGTTGTTCCTAATATTTCTATTTTAGCGAGGTCAAAAAGAGATCCAATTAGTGGCCTACTGATTTTGCTCGATTACTTTTATTTTTTTACACGATTTTTCACTATCTGCAAAGACTAAACAGAGTATTGCGACTTTGTGCTTGTTTGTAAATAGAGAATGATCCAAAGAGAACCAATTCTAAAACAGTAAATGCTTGGACAACAATCAATCAAATGGAGAGACAAGGAGGTACGACGGATTACAACGGGGGTAAAGGCCTGCGTTAACTACCCTTCTGTATCTGCAAAGAGAGAGTACTAACAAAGGCAAAAGAGGGGGGGGGGGGGGCAGCGTTCAAAGCACATCAGCGTGCATAAATACGAAAATGTTTTTATCTATCACGTACTTGACATTTTAAAGCTTTTCATATTTGCTATTAAAAAACCAATGAAATTCACAGAAAAAACCATAGGTTATAGTGGATATATAGTTAGGAATTTGCATTTACAAAACCTTGAAAATTCAATGAAAAAACCATAGGTTATAGGCCATATATAGTTAGGAATTAGCATTTACAAAACCTTATTTTACTCGCATAAAACCATTGAAATTCCATATATAGTTAGCTAACTATAAGCGCTAACTATATATCGCGCACCCGCAATCCACTGCTGATGATGTCACATATTACATCATTCATGACATGGTCAGTGACATCACTGATGACATCACTGATGACATCTCAAATGACATCACTGATGACAACTCAAATGATATCAATGATGACATCTCAAATGACATCACTGATGACAACTCAAATGACATCACTGATGACATCTCATTTGTCATCACTGATCACATCACTCATGTGATAATACAATGAACCTCTTCAGACTCTAATATAACCTTACATACACTCAGTATAAACAGACACTCACAGACTGTCACTCATCCATGGACTTACTCACACACCTAGTCAGTCATGCAAAGAATCAATCACACCTCCATTTCCTCAACTATACAGTTATACACATCTTACTTATTCAAACATATAATAACACATATTTACTCTCTTATATAATCCCTGATACAAGCTCACAGTGATCGATACAGCCACTCACACATTCACTGGCTCTTATGTTCAGTTATTTATATATCTCAACTCTCACATGTATTGTGTTTTACATACGTACTTACTTGCACATGTAGCAATGAGAAATCCATTCACTCACCAACACACCCATGCACAGTCAACCGCTCATATAGCTGTTTCCACATGCACTCTTGAACTCATACTCCTAGTGAATCAACTGCTTACACATCTATGCACAGAGTCACGCACCTCCCAGCCACCCACACACACACTCAGCCTCCCATTCAAATATTTGGGCAACCAATCAATAACCCATATGGCTACTCTTATAGCTACTGATCAACACAAGCAGCAGTTTACACAACAACAAACATACTGATGCACGAATTAAGACAGTTTAGTCACTAACCCATGCACTCAGTGAGACACATTTAATCACTCACTCATACAGTCAGTCATGCACCTACTAAATTCTTCATCCAGACACTTATACATCCACTCATTCTTCAATATGTGAAACATATTTTAACTTTACAGAAACATACAGTCACTGGATGTTGTAATCAGTGATGTCATCAGTGATGTCACTGACCATGTCATGAATGATGTAATATGTGACATCATCAGCAGTGGATTGCGGGTGCGCGATATATAGTTAGCGCTTATAGTTAGCTAACTATATATGGAATTTCAATGGTTTTATGCGAGTAAAATAAGGTTTTGTAAATGCTAATTCCTAACTATATATGGCCTATAACCTATGGTTTTTTCATTGAATATATATATTGTTAGACCTGGCATCCTTGGTGTGGTTTTCCTTGACTTTTTGCCTCTACTTCCTATGTTTTTTGATGCTGTGCTGGATATCATTTTTGCTGGCTTAGATGCTTTGAGCACTTTGTCACTGCTGATCAGTGCCAATGTACAAGTGCTCCCTGTATAGATTGATATTGTGATTGGTTCCCCCTGATTAGCATATTTGTTTTACCAGTAGGTCATTAGTAAAGTGCACTGAGTGTGCCAGGGCTGGTAAATCACATGCTATTAGTGGGCTTGCAGCACTGATTGTGCCACCCACATGTGTAGCTCTGAAAAGAGGTCTCAGGCCTGCCACTGCAGTGCCTGTGTGCAGTTTGTTAATTGCCATGTCGACCTGGCAAGCGCACCCACTTGCCAGGCCCAACCCTTCCCTTTCCTTGCACATAGGACACCCCTATGGTAGGCACATGGTACCCCCCTGGGCAGGGTGCAGTATATGTGAAAGGTAGGATATATACCAATATCTGTAACATGTCCTGATAGTAAAATACTGCCAAATGCGTTTTTCACTATTGAAAGGGTATCTTGCCCATAGGACAGAATGGGGAATGCTTTGTAACATTTTACAAGCATACCTTCCCATTGATATGAGATAGAAAATTGGAATGTGGTATTCCTGAACTCAGAATTTAATCACACATCTTTTAGTAAAGATGATTTTTAAATTCTGTGTTTCAAAATGGCACTTTTAGAAAGTGGCTATTTTCTTGTTCAACCTTCCTGTGTGCCTTCCTGTGTGCCTCTGCCTGTTTGTGGATTGGTCGTCTGGCTTTGGAAGTGACAGGGGCTGGGGAGGTGCTGTGGCTCCAGGAGTCTGGGCCTGATCTGCATTGAGAGTGGTGGGAGGAGTAGCACCTGTACCTGAATAGGCCTGTGCCTGCCTTCCCCAATGCTGGCTCCACCCCCCCGTGGTTGTCTGGGACCCTGGCCCACACTAACAAAGGATGATGTTGTGCACTGGCAGAGTGCCCCCAGAACTGGTTTGGACTGGGCTCGGAGCCCCTTGCACAAAGGGATCAAAGACATTTTGGGGTGTAAATACTAGACCTAAAACCCCTGAACTTTAGACTATTGCTGAAATCAAGAGGAACCTTTGCTGAGGAGAACAGTTGAAGAAAATGAGGAGAAGTACTGCCCTTGCCGTGTGTCTGGGGTTGGCCTGCAGTTGCTGTTTCTGCCAAAGAAAGGAGAAGGACTTTGCTGTGTGCTGTGTCCCCTGCTTGGAGAAGGACTTTGCTGTGTGCTGTGTCCCTGGCTGAAGAAAGTCTCCAAGGTCTTGACGAAGAGATTGCCTTCTGATTTGAAGTCCCAGGAACAAAAGGACTTCACTCCCAGCTCCCCCGAACTTCTTTGCTGGAAGTTCTGACCTTCCAGGAGGTGCCTGTAACTGTGTTGGGCCTCTGAAGGTTTTTTTGCTGTTGGGAGCTGGAAGAAGCTCAATAGAAGGAAGAATTCCTGTTTCCAATGCCATCGATGCTCCCGCTGTCTCACGGGGAACTGCACCGAGGCCCAGGGAGACGATCGTGAAGTGAATGACACAGCACCCGGCCTGCTCCGCAGCTTCGATGCCCTACGATGCCCGCCAACGCCGGCAGTGATCGGCCATGCCCGACGTCAGCTCTCGCATCGACTCTATCTTCGCCAGTGCCTGCATCTTGTTATTGCGGCGCCGATAACCAACGAGAGTGACTCGAGAAACCTGCTGACGTCCCATCATCATCGGAGCCAACATTGAACATCTTCGATGCTGTACATCATCATCGACATCCTTTTCAAGGTACTGCTTGTTTGGGGGTCTGTATGACTCCGCGCCCGATGCCGCATTCCTTGCGGGTGGCGCAGTACTTTGGTTTTCATGCTGTCCTGACGTTGTGATAGCCCCAGTTGGTGCTATTTCAGTTCTACAAGCTTATTTTTGCAACATCCTGCACTGCTGATGATGTCACATATTACATCATTCATGACATGGTCAGTGACATCACTGATGGCATCACTGATGACATCTCAAATGTCGCTTGCTCGCACCTGCGGACCCAAACTGATGCACCCACCCCACCCCTCTCACAGCACTGCGCTCAACACGTGTCTGTAGGGCAGTGCTGTCTGCTGGCTCAGGCCTACAGTACGGTCCAGCAGGTCCTAAAAATGAGACAGAGATGTGACTGAATGAGGTCAGAGATCACATAATTACGCACCACAACATTGCTTGTTCGCACCTGCGCACTCAAGCTGATGCACCTCACCCCTACCCCAGCACTGCGCTCAACACATGTCCGTAGGGCAGCGCTGCCCGCTGGGTCAGGCCTACACTACGGTCCAGCAGGTCTTTAAAATGAGACTAGGTTTGTGACTGAATGAGGTCAGAGATCACATCATTACGCACGGGGGCATTGCCTATTTGCATGTGCACACTCAGGCTGATGCACCCCACCCCTCATGCAGCACCATGTTCAATAAGTGTAGGGTAGCGCTGCCCGCTGGCTCAGGCCTACAGTATGGTGCAGCAGGTCTTTAAAATGAGAGACTGAATCAGGTCAGAGATGACATCATTGCGCACTGCAACATCAATTGTTTGCACCTGTGCAGCCAGGCTGATGCACCCCACCCCTCCTGCAGCAACACGCTTAATTGGAGCCCCTTTGCACCAGGCCCCACTGCTTACCTGCTGTCATTGTTGTGTGTGCAAACACTACGGGCAGCAGTGCTCACAATTCAGAATGAGTGCAGTTGGCAGAATGGTGTACACCTCATGGATTCCTCTGGAAACACGACGTCCAGTAAGGTTCACAATTCATGTCCAGTTTTGATTGCCAGGATGGTGTACACCTCATGGATCCGTTTATTGCGCATTGTGATATGTGAGGTGGATGTGGCCATATCACCTGAGGCAGTGTGGAAGAACTGGGACATATGGTGTCGTCGTTATCCTATTTATATGTACCCAAAGTGGGCTGGGCTTGCATACTCCAGGCCAGCGTAGGGGTGTGAATAATTATTCCGGGGACCTGGGCATTGTTCAGTTCCTGCCTGGCCAGGAAGTGTACTTATGTGTTTTTTTTTTGTAGTTTTGACATTGCAGAATGCGCAATTTACATTAATGTAGCATGTGTAGGGAGGGCGGCAACTATCGCTAATGAGATGCTGCTTGAAAAGATTGAATGGTGAACATCACATGTCAAGGTTGTGGATATGCGCAGGCACGCATGTCAATGGTGTGCGGTATTTTTGAAAGTGTTGCTATTGTGAAGCGCACACATGTGAATGTGTTTGGATGAAGGGAGGATCAGCATTGAGGCTACGTCATACACGGTGATAATGTTCATTACAGTCAAGCAATGCATGTCAAACGTGAATCTGAAAATCTCATATATGACACACTACTATTCTGGTAAAGCCTGACAACAGAGCGCACAGCAAAATAAATCAACACATTGCTGTTTAATGTTTGTCACATGTGATCTAGGATGTCCACTCCGCCCATGGCTTCTGATACTTCTTAGAGCCACCAACTCCCTGGCCGAAAGGCAGCACAATAATGTGCTCATACACACACCAGGGGCATCGTGTAACACACATTTGTTTTTTGATGAAACGTTTGAGATGCACGGCCATCACACTTGAAAGGCTGATGTACAGACCATGCATATTGATCAAGATGATCGTTGCATGTTGTGTGTATTATAAGATATGTGTACACAGCAAAAACACTTTTCAAATAAGCTCTCTAAGCAGAAGAGGTGTCTCTCATCAAATGCTGTAGAAAGAATGACTACAATAGGTGGGGCCCTCCAACTGTTACAATGGGAAATGTTATGAAGCAATCAAATGTTTTTTGTCAAGGTCACATGGCAATTGTGCACTGAGCGTTCAAGGGGGCTGCACCTGATATGATTTTGACAAAATATATTTATCATAATATAAGTTTAAAATATTTTAGGTTATCGCTTGCTGTCATATACTGTTTAAAGTATTTAGATATACTTTTGAGACAAAAAAATAATGGCATGGCGTACCCTGCGCGACACCATACATCTGTGACGTAACACAGGGCCTGGTGGTGTGCACTTGTCGCATACGCAATACGCAGCGGGCACAACCCTATACGTACATGACGTAACGCGTGGCTTGGTACTGCGTACCCATTGGATACCAAAGTAGCAGCTGACGCGACTTCATGCGTATGATGTTCCATGGGACCCGTTATAGTTAGTTCAGCTAACTATAACTTGTGCGCCCGCAATGCACTGCTGATGACGTCACATATTACATCACTCATGATATCATCAGTGGCATCACTGATGACATCTCAAATGACATCACTAATGACATCAATGTGTCTTTCTCTGAAAATTAAATATGTTTTATGTATGTATATCTCAAGGTCGATGGAAGAATAAATGGGTATATAAGTGTCTAAATGAATGATTTAAAAAAAGTGATTGTATAACTAACTGATTAAGTGTATCTTAGTGTATACATGGGTTAGCGAGTAATGTTTAAATATGAAAATATGTGTATCAGTCTCTCACTTGGTGTATAAGTGGCTGCAAATGGGTTGATGAGTAGCTACATGAGTGTCTATATGGGTTTAATTTTTGTTTTTTTGAGTATCAGTATGAGTGTCTGAATGTTTGTATGGTTCGGTGGGTGGTATTACTTAGTGCATAGATGCATGAATGAGTGACTCACTGTTTATATGTGTTAAAGACAGCATGTATGCAGGACTATATACTATATATTGCATGGACCGGAAACTCGGACAAGTCCAAACGATCGGCCGAGGATTGGCGGAGGTCAAAAAACAACTGGCTGCACTGAGCAATCCCGGTAACCCTAAGAAGGTAATAGGCCCGGCCTTGCCGGGAGTCATCCCCGAGGGTAGAGGGAAGCGGGTCAAGAAGAGGGCAGTTTCAGGGGAGGTTCCGGTCCCAGAGGTACCCCCATTCGCCCCTATCACACCGGCAGACAACCCGGTACCAATCCCAGATGCGGGTCAGCTGATCCCGGTAGTGATTACCCCCGCTAACGATGAGGAAATGCCTCCCGAATTGGCCATCCAGTTGGCTGCATGGCTTGAGAAGAAGGCAGGGGGTGCAGTGGCACCTGGAGACACGGCCGAAGAGGCCAAGCGACTAATCGAGCAATTGCGGCAGTCGGGAGATGCCGCAAAGTCGAATCTTCCTCTTGTTTCCCCACAGGTGGCACCAGTGGTACCTGCAGTTGGTCACGAGAAAACGGCGGGAACAACGACCGAACCGGGTAAGCTCGCTTTGCCAATGGCAGGGGAGGGTTCATTACCCTCAAGGCGGGAGAAGGTGGCACAGCACATCCCTGTGGCCACAAAAGAGTTGATATGGGCAGACAAATATGTCAATATGTTTTCATTATTAACTGACCATCGCAAGATGGAATATGCTAAGACCCTTGTGGCACCCGAGCGTGTGGCGCGCCAAGATGGCGGAATTCAGGGTGGATGAGATGGTAACAAATTGGGTTAAGGCCTTTTCTATATTTACTGCAGTTATGGGGGAACGTAAACCCGAGGTGTTAACTGAATTGTCTTGCTATCAAAATCGTATTATGGATTTTTATGCAATGTACGAGGGAGAGGAATGGAAAGGTTATGACATGAAATTCCGAAAAGCGAAAGAATATGATGCTTCTCTGACTTGGGACTGCCTCGACTCGGTGTCATGGCACAAGCAGCTCCTGCCAGGGGCGGCAGGTACGTCCTCGCCAGGCGGGAGTGGGTCGGGGATCGTCCGCCAAAAGCCCGCGGTGCCCTTTCGAGCGGGTGCCGGTGGGGATTACCAGCCGAAAACCGGCGGGAATGGCGGCAAGCGGGGGGTCTGTTGGGGCTTCAATCGAGGCAACTGTAACAGACCGCAAGGAACATGTAGGTTCAAGCATGTGTGTGCGGGCTGTGGGAATTCCTCACACCCGGAGAGTGCATGTAGATCAAAATATAGCGGGACGGGAGGTAAAGGAGGGTCCAAGCAGGAGTGAGGTAGAACGCTGTGACCGATTGCCTACACCCGTTGATATCATGGCTATGACTCCTTGGTTGAACAAATACCCTGATCATGTCTCCGCCGGGGTGTTGAGGAAGGGATTCCTACACGGCTTCCACATCCCGGCGGGGGATTTTCGAGGGGACTCCTTTTGTAAAAACCAGTTATAGGTACAACACAACCCAAGTGTGGCTGAAAGAAAAATCGCGAAGGAAGTCAGCTTAGGGCGAGTGGCAGGGCCTTTTCATCGCCCGCCGGTGGCGGAGTTCATCTGTTCCCCGTTAGGGGTTGTCCCGAAAAAAGACCCAGGGGAGTTTAGGCTTATTCATAACCTGTCTGCTCCAAGGGGTTCCTCGGTGAATGAGGCCATTCACCCAGAAGTTTGTTCGGTGCGGTACGCATCGTTCGATGAGGCCATGGCCATGCTGAATCGCCTGGGCCCCGGGGCGCTGATGGCGAAATCAGATATCGAGTCGGCGTTCCGGTTGCTCCCGGTACACCCGAAGGATCAGCGCTTGCTAGGTTTTGCATTCCAAGGGAGTTATTACATGTATAAATGCATGCCTAGGGGTTGCTCCATTTCTTGTGCCTATTTTGAAATGTTCAGTTGTTTTTTAGAGTGGGCATTCACCGAGGCCACAGGACATAGGCAGGTTATGCATTATCTTGATGACTTCCTGTTCTTGGGAGCAGCCGGCGATACGGAATGTGCGCAGGCGCTGCACGACTTCTGCATCCTCATGAGGGAGTTTGGAGTCCCATTGGCACCAGGTAAGACGGTTGGACCATCTACTTCACTGGAGTTTCTGGGAATTGAGCTCGATTCTGTGGAGGGATGTTTCCGTTTACCGATGGTAAAGGTGGCCAAGTTTAGGGCTTCCTTGACGCTATGCTTGGGTAAGGAGAAAGTGACCCTGCACCAGTTGCAACAAACAGTGGGTCAGCTTAACTTTGCCCTGAGAGTGATACCAATGGCCCGCCCCTTCTCACGCTCTATTGCACAAGCTATGGTTGGTCTCAAAGAAGGACACCACCGTACAAGACTGTCTGCAGAGGTTCGCCAGGATATGCGCATTTGGTTGGCATTTCTGGCGGACTTCAACGGTCAAGTCGTGTGGAGCAAGCCGCCAGCGTCTTCGGATGAACTAGGTCTGTGGACTGACTCAGCGAGGAGCGTGGGATTTGGTGCCATCTTTGGTAATCGATGGTCGGCGCAAACATGGCCGACGTGGTGGCACTCCAGCGGTCTCACAGGTAACATTTGGTTCCTGGAGTTATTCCCCATTTGGGTTGCTCTGATGGCATGGCCAGATGATTTCAGGGACCGCTCTGTGGTGTTTTGGTCAGATAATATGACTGTTGTCGAATGCATTAACCAACAGGCAGCACACTGCAAATGGATCTTGAGATTGTTGAAAGAAGTTGTGCTGCTTTGCATGAGACTGAATGTACAGTTCAGGGCGAAACATGTGCCGGGAGTACTGAATCATGCGGCTGATGCACTCTCTCGTTCACATATGCAGGCGTTCAGGGGTTATCTACCTACAGCGGACCTAGTGGCGGCACCATTCCCCGAAGCACTTTGGCTAATCGGTGCCCCGGATTACAGGACCTCGTGGCAGCAAGCTTAGCCCCCAGGACAAGGAAGGCATACGAAGGAGCGTTTCGTTCCTATTGCACATTTTTGGGTCCGACAGAGAGTCAGAGCTGGGGTCAGGAGGAATCCTTCCTGGGGTTCCTTTTAGCGCTGCACAGAGAAGGGCGATCAGCGGCTACAGCCAATAGGCATAGGGCGGCCATTTCATTCATGGCTCAGGTGCATGGCATAAAAGACCCGACGGGTTCCTTTTTGGTTAAGAAGGCCCTTCGTGGCTGGCAGCGCCTCGAGGGTCGCAAGCAAGATGAAGGCACCCGATTGGCCTAGACAGGTTGTCTCTACTTGTAGCAAAACTAGACGAGACGTGATCCTCCCATTTCGAAGCAGTTCTGTTCCGGGCAGCTTTCGCATTAGCATTCCATGGGGCTATGCGGGTGAGCGAACTGGTCGCAAGGAATAAGAAAGATATTGAGGGAGGCTTGCGCAGGGATCACGTCCAAATTAGGGGTGATTCGATGGTGGTCTCGATAGCCAGGTCCAAGACCGATCAGAGGGCTATGGGAAATAGTGTTGTCATGCAGCGCGCGCGAGGGTCCCCCACGTGCCCGATAAAGTGTATAGAGGAATACTTGGCACTAAGGGCGGCTACATGGGGGGGGAGTTTGCTGAGGCACAAGGATGGCACCCTACTGACGAGGTTTCAGTTCCAGAGGGTGCTAGCACTGACAATCGCTGCTGCGGGCATGGACCCGTGCAATTTTGGGACCCACTCCTTTAGGATAGGGGCTGCTACTGAGGTTACAGCCAGGGGTCAGAGTGCGGAGGAAGTGAAACAGTTGGGACGATGGTCCTCGAATTGCTTCAAAAGGTATGTGCGATTGCACATGTTATAAAGATCAATTGACATGCACTCACGCTTCTTGTCTTTTGTTTGAATTACAGTTTCGCGAGCCTGTCACGCGGGGTGGAATTTGCAGTCGACCCAGCACCAGGAGACCAGCGGTCGAGGATCACCGTCTGGAGAAAGAGTGGTATGGGTCGTGGGCCACTCATATGTGAGGCGCGCCGGGGACGTATTCAAAGCAGGTGACGCGACTCACGCAGCTGGGGAATACAAGTACAGAGTGGCCTTCCATGGGAAGGGCGGGCTCTGTTTTGACCAATTCAAGTCATTTTTTGAGGGTCTCTTAGGGCGGCAAAGGTCACCGCCATCTGTAGTCATAGTACACCTGGGGGGCAATGACTTGGTGACACTGGGTAGACGAGTGTTGTTTGAGCAAGTTTTGTCTGCTGTTAGCTAGTTGGCTAAAAGAATCCCGGGGTGCACGATTGCCTGGTCCCACATGATTCCCAGGAAGGTATGGCGGGGGGGCCTTTCGGTGTCAGCACTGAACCATTCGGTAAAAAGGGTTAACAATAAAATTGGTAGATTGTTTCGCTCTTCGCAGTTGCATAGCATTCCTCATGGGTGTATTCGGGGTAATCACATGTATCTGAATGATGGGGTTCACCTGTTCAGGGAGGGGAATGATTTACTCATAGGAGACTTCATAGCATGGCTAAGGGGTTTGAGGACGCATGACCTTTAGGAGGAGTAGGGGGGGCCGGATAGTCGGTCAACTATCCGTCCTGTGGCGGTAAGGTCATGATCGGTGAGCAGTAATTTCAAGGTCCCTAGAGGGGGGCGCCACCCAGAATGGATGGGAGCGCCTAGGGGGGAGGCGGCCATAGGCCCCTCCCACGGGGAGGAGGTGGCTATATGCCCCTCCTACTAATTTCCCGGGGGCCGGATATCCGCGACGGCGGATAGAGAGTGTGGGGATGGGGGGGAGTCCACGCTGTCCTTCCTACAGATACCTCACACGGGAACTCGGACGACCTTTAAGATGGCGTCGAGTGGAAAGGGGGCCCCCACCATGACAAGGGAAGTTACAGTTGGCAATGAGGGTAGAGGCCTCTGCGCATGCGCCACTCACACCGTGAGGGCGAGAGTTTTGGTAGTAGGGATCTGACACCGGTTAAGACCTTGCTGTTGGCCCTTAATGCTAGGATGTACAATTTTAATTTAGAATGGTTGCATTTGCAGGATGTTAGACTAGGCTAGGAAACCTTTGTATTAGCGATCTGTTAAGGTTAGCCAAAGAACATGTCTTCATTGAAATGTAATAAATTTAAAATTGTACATGATTATGAAACTTTTATTTAATGTTTTAAATTTTGTTTCATATTTTAATAAACACGGCCGGGAGGGTGACTCCCTCCCGCCTTCCAAAAGTTCAAGCCTTTGTCCGACTTCCCATCCTTGGGGAATGTGTTGGGAGGGGGTGACGGGCATCCCGGCCATATGGAAAGGGGTGACCACTCGGTCCCCCCGAACGTATGGTTGGGTGCCCCGATCCTCCCGGGAAACCATTTTGGGCGGGGGGCGTGTCTTGGCTGGTATGCCCGAAGCGGCGTAGCCGGGGTGCGCCTTTTCCCGCCCAAGAGGGGTTGTCCTAGACACCTACAGCGAAGACCACGCCCAGTAGGGGTACCGGAGGAGGGTACACGCCCTCCCACAGAAGAATAAATAGAGCGGGAATCCGAAGAAGCGTCCTCTTGTTCCTGTGCTCTGTAGGCTGCACCCACTCGTTGCTCGTGAGCCCTCGACGGAACAAGCAGCAATTTTGACCCACCCACCAGCCCCTTATGGCAATGTTTGTTTAAATAAAGTTTTGCTGAGATAGGCCTTTTTTCCTAGGTAGAAAAGTGAAGGAATGTTTAAGATAAGGATGTGACTTCTGCCTGTAGGATAATGTTTTGCTTGGTAGGAGTGAGCAGTCGATGACACATCGAGGTAATCTCAGAATTTTTTCCTTCTTTAGTAGGTAAACAACTGTCGTATTTATTTTGGTCCGGCAGTAAGGTCATGATCGGTGAGCAGTAATTTCAAGGTCCCTAGAGGGGGGCGCCACCCAGAATGGATGGGAGCCCCCGGGGGGGGCCGGCCATTGGCCCCTCCCACGGGGAGGCGGCACCCACTAAGGATGGGTCGCCTAAGGGGAGATGGCCATAGGCCCCTCCCAGGGGAGGAGGCGGCTATATGCCCCTCCTACTAATTTCCCGGGGGCCGGATATCCGCGACGGCGGATAGAGAGTGTGGGGATGGAGGGGAGTCCACGCTGTCCTTCCTACAGATACCTCACACGGGAACTCGGACGACCTTTAAGATGGCGTCGAGTGGAAAGGGGGCCCCCACCACGACAAGGGAAGTTACAGTTGGCAATGAGGGTAGAGTCCTCTGCGCATACGCCACTCACACCGTGAGGGCGAGAGTTTTGGTAGTAGGGATCTGACACCGGTTAAGACCTTGCCGTTGGCCCTTAATGCTAGGATGTACAATTTTAATTTAGAATGGTTGCATTTGCAGGATGTTAGACTCGGCTAGGAAACCTTTGTATTAGCGATCTGTTAAGGTTAGCCAAAGAACATGTCTTCATTGAAATGTAATAAATGTAAAATTGTACATGATTATGAAACTTTTATTTAATGCTTTAAATTTTGTTTCATATTTTAATAAATACAGCCGGGAGGGTGACTCCCTCCCGCCTTCCAAAAGTTCAAGCCTGTGTCCGACTTCCCATCCTTGGGGATTGTGTTGGGAGGGGGTGACGGGCATCCCGGCCATATAAGTATGTGTTTCTATAAGTGATTGTTTAAGAGAGTAAGTATGTGTACGTTTCTGTAGAAGTAAGTGTGATGGTGTGTGCATAACTGTATATACAAGTAAATGGATGTTTGATACTTTCTTTGCATGTGTGACTATGTGTGTGAAAAACTTTATGGATGAGTGTCAGTGTGTAACAGGATGTGTAGGTGTATGAGTACATATGATGAGTGAGTACATGTATGAGTGACTGTATAGAGCTGTTGGTGAATGAATGGATGTGTGTGTAGATCTTGTAATTACTGAATAGGTGTGTTGTAACTGGTATTGGTATCTCCATTCTTTTTGAGTATGTGTATCAAAGGTTATATTAGGGTGATAGGAGGTCTGCCACTCTATCACAAGGATGATGTAATCAGTGATGTCATTTGAGATGTCATCAGTGATGTCATGAGTGATGTCACTGACCATGTCATGAGTGATGTGATATGTGACGTCATCAGCTGTGCATTGCGGGCGCGCAAGTTATAGTTAGCTGAACTAACTATAACGGGGGAATTTCAATGGTTTTGTATGAGTGAAATGTCCAGTTAACTATAACATGTGTGAAACCTATGTTTTTTCTGTGAATTTCTAAGGTTTTTAAATGCTAATTCCTAACTATAATGTAGCTGAAACCTATGTTTTTTCAGTAAATATATATATATATATATATATATATATATATATATATATATATATATATATATATATATATATATATATATATATATATATATATATATATATTCACCTCCAAACAATTATACTCGCACTCGTCCAGGAATGTTAGATTAGCAGGTTTTATTTTATCATGGTGCCATCACAGCACACAGCATAACAACCTACGCGTTTCGATCACTAGATCTTGGTCACGGTTACAAACAATTGTCCTACTTCTCTTTCAGACTTTTATACCAGTTATTCATATCAGCATGATTATGATGCATTATGGTTTTGGTAGTTACTTTTTACCAACATTTCCATTTTTTTTATTATTTTTTCACTTTTCGCATGGCATGATGTAGTTCATACCAATGATATGCATCCTGTTGTGTACAGGCACCCTAACAGTCCTTGTGCCACAAACCGGAGAGCGTAGTAGATGAGCCCCTCTCCGGGAGCCCCCTCGTCCACCTTCAGAGCCACTAAGCACCATTCACTGTAGTCTGTCACATAGACGTAGTTCCCCCAGCAATGATGGCTGTCGACTTGATTCGGCGGTGGTGCCGCGTTACTCCGCTGTTGGTGTCACCGCGACAAACATCACGCTTCCAGTCCACTTCCGCGGCAAGCACTCTTGAGGACGGGTGCAGCAAATGTGGAAGTGGGTCCACATACAATATTCACGCTCCTGTTCCAATGAAGAAACACTGCACACGCGGGAGCCCCTTTCAAAGCTTCTTTATTGCAAGGACGCATTTTGGCAAAGATGCCTTCCTCAGCTTGCTTAAAGAAAACGCCCTCCCCCCAGTTATTGTATATAACCAGGTAAGTTGATGTCCATTGGTTGTGGCAGCTCGACATGGAAAAGGGACTAGCGTGTTTCACGGAGCATAGTCTTAATCCTATGTCAATGCATTATGGGAAATGTGGTCTGCGGGTTTGGCGAAAGTTCATACCAATGATACAATGATATGCATCCTGTTGTATACAGGTATCATAACAGTCCTTGTGCCACAAACCGGAGAGCTTAGTAGATGAGCCCCTCTCTGGGAGCCCCCTCATCCACCTTCAGAGCCACTAAGCACCATTCACGGTAGTCTGTCATATAGATGTAGTTCCCCCAGCAATGATGGCTGTCAACTTGATTCGGCAGTGGTGCCTCGTTACTCCGCTGGTGGTGTCACCGCGACAAACATCACGCTCCCAGTCCACTTCTGCGGCGAGCACTCTTGAGGATGGGTGCAGCAAATGTGGAAGTGGGTCCACATACAATATTCACGCTCCTGTTCCAATGAAGAAACACTCCACACGCGGGAGCCCCTTTCAAAGCTTCTTTACCGCAAGGACGCATTTCGGCAAAGATGCCTTCCTCAGCTTGCTTAAACAAAACGCCCTCCCCCCAGTTATTGTATATAACCAGGTAAGTTGATGTCCATTGGTTGTGGCAGCTCGAAATGGAAAAGGGTCTAGCATGTTCCACGGAGCATAGTCTTAATCCCATGTCAATGCATTATGGGAAATGTGGTCTGCGAGTTTGGCGAAAGTTCATACCAATGATATGCATCCTGTTGTATACAGGCACCCTAACAGTCCTTGTGCCACAAATCGGAGAGCGTAGTAGATGAGCTCTCTCCGGGTGCCCCCTCGTCCACCTTCAGAGCCACTAAGCACCATTCATGGTAGTCTGTCATATAGACGTAGTTCCCCCATCAATGATGGCTGTCGACTTGATTTGGCGGTGCTGCCTCGTTACTCCGCTGGTGGTGTCACCGCGACAAACATCACGCTCCCAGTCCACTTCTGCGGCGAGCACTCTTGAGGACCGGTGCAGCAAATGTGGAAGTGGGTCCACATACAATATTCACGCTCCTGTTCCAATGAAGAAACACTGCACACGCGGGAGCCCCTTTCAAAGCTTCTTTATTGCAAGGACGCGTTTCACCGAAGATGCCTTCCTCAGCTTGCTTGAAGAAAACGCCCTCCCACCAGTTATTGTATATAACCAGGTAAGTTGATGTCCATTGGTTGTGGCAGCTCGACATGGAAAAGGGACTAGCGTGTTCCACGTAGCATAGTCTTAATCCCATGTCAATGCATTATGGGAAATGTGGTCTGTGGGTTTGACGAAAGTTCATACCATTGATATGCATCCTGTTGTATACAGGCACCCTAACAGTCCTTGTGCCACAAACCGGAGAGCGTAGTAGATGAGCCCCTCTCCGGAAGCCCCCTCGTCCACCTTCAGAGCCACTAAGCACCATTCATGGTAGTCTGTCATATAGACGTAGTTTCCCCAACAATGATGGCTGTCGACTTGATTCGGCGGTGGTGCCTCGTTTCTCCGCTGGTGGTGTCACCGCGACAAACATCACGCTCCCAGTCCACTTCTGCAGCGAGCACTCTTGAGGATGGGTGCAGCAAATGTGGAAGTGGGTCCACATACAATATTCACGCTCCTGTTCCAATGAAGAAACACTCCACACGCTGGAGCCCCTTTCAAAGCTTCTTTATCGCAAGGACGCATTTCGGCAAAGATGCCTTCCTCAGCTTGCTTAAACAAAACGCCCTCCCCCCAGTTATTGTATATAACCAGGTAAGTTGATGTCCATTGGTTGTGGCAGCTTGACATGGAAAAGGGACTAGCGTGTGCAGTTTTTCTTCATTGGAACAGGAGCGTGAATATATATATTACCTACTGGCGGTCGCCAGTAGGTAGTTATAGTTAGGATTTTTTTCAATGCAAAATCTCAAAATTTTATTGTGAATAACTTTGGCGCCGGTTGACGAATCTGCCAGAAAATTTGGGGGGGATTCGTCAAGCGGGGGCCGAGAAAAAAGGGGGGTCCCAAAATGTGTTTTTCCCCATGTTAATTTCCATAGGGCGGTCGACCTCACTTTTAGCCCGAACGGCTGAATGGATTTCCACCAAACCTGGCAAAATTGTAGGGACTGGTAGCCCGATGTGCCTTTGCTATGTCTCAAGAAATGTGCTCCAGTGGTTTTTAAGTAATGTAGGTTCAAATAAATATATATATATCTATGGCCGCGCCCCGGTACGCACACCGGGGCGCGCTCTGGGCGCGCCACGCGAGGTGCGCACGGAAAGCTGATTGGCTCTCGGTTGTCTGTAAACATTCGAAACAGTCCGGAGCGGCCGCCATCTTGTGTCTCGGTAGGATCGTGACACAAGAGGTGGCAAAAACAAAGGGGGAAATGACCATAAGGGGGCAGAGTAGATCCTCCCTGACCCCCTAGGTTTGATGTGGGGGCTATAAAAGGGCTGTAGTTTCTGTTTATGTTATTGCACTTTGATCACATGTTTTGTTTATTTAAGCCAATTGAATGCACACATCTTGACTCGTGACCAAGGGAGGTTTCCCGAAACACGTCGAGTTATTACTTTGTTGCCTTGAAGTTTGCCAAATAAACTTACTTGTTGCAAATTTGGAGTTCGTGCTTCTCATACTTACCTTGTGACACAAGGAATTGAAGTGTGGATTGGAGTTTGATTTAAGGATTCGCCATCCAGCACGAACCACTGTCGTTCAGTGGAGGAGTCATGGCGCCGTTCAGCGTTTGCCGTACCCTGTGATTATCTCTCTCTCTCTCTCTCTATATATATATATATATATATATATATAAATATGTATATATATATACAGCAAAAGTCTTCAAAACCTCCACCACGGCGAAATGAAGAGACGGACCCCACGGCTTCAGACAAGGCAATGTTTTTATTCTTGCAACCTTTCAAGGATGACGTGTTTCAAGCATCAAAGTGCTCTTGATCACACACCGAGCACCGCATCAGCTCTGCTTTTTAAACTTTTCATATGCCACCTCCTTTTGTGAGGCACATGACCACTTCCATAGACATTGAGAAAATACTATAAACGGCATTCTCAAGAGTATTAAATCAATAATAATGTTTGTAACACTTTACAAAAAATACATTACATTGTATAAAACAAAGGTCATATTGCCTGATCTTAAAATATCACGATAATAATTAATTTTCAACCGCTTGAATCCTGGTGCCCGTATAGAAGTATTACATGAAAATATTACATTAGAATGGCTGGTGCTATAAATAGTTATCTTTATAAATACCTATATACAATATATACATTTAAGAATACATCCGTAGTAACTGTTCATGATATCTGCTTAATGCATGATGTATGGCTTTGCTGTAACTATATAAATAGTCATGGAACATATGCTTATAACTTTATGTGATACCTTATCGTACCAATTTCTTAAAGTCTGTATGAAATATGCAACATACTTACTATATACAATGTTATATTTACATCATATCATTCAGACATTGTTCCAAATATTGCCACCGCCCAGATTTTAAATGAACACCACCCATCATAAAATTGATTCAAATAATAAATTTTTTTGATCTATACTTTAATTTTTGAACTGAGCTAAATACAAATTAACTATAATATCGCCTTTGTTCCATGTCTTTCTCCCTTTTCATTATAGACTTTCTCCTGTTCTCTCAATGAGATTATGTGGCATGTGGTTATATTACAAGTGCAATAAACTGTGATACCCTCTGACTAATACCTACACGGTCTATTCATATATAAAAAAAAATCAAGATACTCAGACCTTTTCATATTGATCCTCACAAAACAAAAGAGAAAAAGTGTATGTACATTAATTTACAAGTGTTGTTTTTAAAAGTTTTTGTGTATATATACATAGTCTGGTTTGTGTCGGGAATTTTTTAGCCAGATGGATATCAATACTTATATATTTAGACTATATCTCATCTACATGTTTGTTCATCAGTTCATAAATCGCTATTAATTTAATCTATGGAAACAAAGTATCAGTTAAAGTTCAAATAAAAATTCATGTTCTTATAAAAATCTAATTACATTCTATAGAAAGTTGTGCAAATCTTCTGTCATGTTTAACCCATTAGGGTATTTGCTGTCCAATTCTACTATGTATTTTGTCTCCTTTCTCCTTAGTATCTTTTCCCTATTTCCTCCTCTTTTGAGGGGGGCCACTGCATCGATTACAAAATACGTAAGGCACGCTAAGTTGTTGTCATGTGTGGATTTAAAATGACGTGCAACCGGATAAGCATTGTCGTTATTCACAATTGCCCTGATGTGCTGCAAAATCCTGACGTGCACCTGCAGCTTGGTGCTGCCCACATAGCGTAAGCCGCAGGTGCATGCCAGGACATACACAGCATACTCAGTCCGACAGTTGTATTTGCCTTTGATAGCCATCTGAACATTTGAGAAAAGGGTATCAAAATGGGTAGTGTTTGTCCCAAATTTACACGCCCGACAGGTTGAACACTTTCATTTTTAACCAGGTACTGCCACTACCTAATTCAGGATTTGCTTTCACTAACCTGTTGCGCATGCTGCTTGCCCTCCTGTAGGTAATGGTAGGGGTATCGGATAGTCTATTGCCCAGGATTCCATCAGTCATTATGATGGGCCAATTCTTTTTAGTGATGGATTTAATCTTTCTCTCCTGCTTGCTGAAAGACATTATCAAGCACAGAGCTTCATTACCATCCACCTCTTTAGGACTCTTTGGTGCTAATAAAGACTCCC